>NW_016108245.1:136462-138859 GCF_001604975.1 Cebus imitator | reverse complement strand
TGTGCCATGGTGGTTTGCTGCAACCATCAACCTGTCATCTACATTAGGTATTTCTCCTAATACTATCCCTCTTTTTGACCCCACACTCTAGCAGGCCCTGGTGTGGAATGTTCCCCTTCCTGTGTCCATATGTTCTCATTGTTTAACCCCCACTTGTGAGAACATGCAGCATTTGGTTTTCTGTTACTGTGCTAGTTTGCTGAGAATGATGGTTTCCAGCTTCACTTATATCCCTGCAAAACACAAGAAATCATTTCTTTTTATGGCTACATAGTATTCCATAGTGTATATGTGCCACATTGTCTTTATCCAGTCTATTACTGATGGGCATTTGGGTTAGTTCCAAGTCATTGCTATTGTGAACAGTGCTGCAATAAACATAAATGTACGTGTGTCTCCATAGTAGAATAATTTATAATTCTTTGGGTATATACCCAGTAATGTGATTGCTGGGTTAAATGGTATTTCTGGTTCTAGATCCTTAAGGAATCACCATACTGTCTTCCACAATGGTTGAACTAATTTACACTCCCACCAACAGTGTAAAAGCATTCCTGATTCTCTGTATTCTTTCCAACATCTGCTGCTTTCTGACTTTTGAATGATCACCATTTTAACAGGTGTGAGTTGGTATCTCATTCTGGTTTTCATTTGCATTTCTCTAATGACTAGTGATGATGAGCTGTTTTTCCTATGTTTATTGGCTGCACAGATGTCTTTTTTGAAAAGTGTCCATTTATATCATTCACCCACTTTTTGATGTTTTTTTGTTTGTTGTAAATTTGTTTAAGTTCCTTGTAGATTTTGGTTATTAGCTCTGTGTCAGTTGGATAGATTGCAACAATTTTCTCCCATTCTGTAAGTTGCCTGTTTACTCTAATGATAGTATCTTTCACTATACAGAAGTTCTCAAGTTTAATTAGATCCCATTTGTCTATTTTGGCTTTTGTTGCCATTGCTTTTGGTGTTTTAGTCGTAAAGTCTTTGCCCGTACTTATGTCCTGAATGGTATCGCCTAGGTTTTCTCCTAGGGTTTTTATGATATTTGGTCTTATGTTTAAATCTTTAGTCCATCTTGAGTTAATATATATATAAGGTAGAAGGAACGAAACATATCCAGTTTCAGTTTCTGCATATGGCTAGCCAATTACTATAATATCATTTATTAAAAAGGAATTCCTTTCCACATTGCTTGTTTTTGTCATGTTTGCCAAAGATCAAATGCTTGTAGTTGTATGATGTTATTTCTGAGGCCTCTATTCTTTTCCATTGGTCTATATCTCTGTTTTGGCACTAGTACTATGCTGTTTTGCTTATGGTAGTTTTGTAGTATAGTTTTAAGTCAGGTAGTGTAATGTCTCTAGCTATGTTCTTTTTGCTTAGGGTTGTCTTGGCTATACAGGCTTTTTTCGGTTCTATATGAAATTTAAAGTAGTTATTTTTCTGATTATGTGAAGAAAGTCAGTGGTAGCTCGATGGGAATAACATTGACTCTATAAATTACTTTGTGCAGTATGGCCATTTTATGATATTGATTCTTCCTATTCATGAACTTGAAATGTTTTTCTATTTGTTTGTGTCCTCTCTTATTTCCTTGAGCAGTGGTTTGTAGTTCTCCTTGAAGAGGTCCTTCACATTCCTTGTAAGTTGTATTCCTAAATATTTTACTTTCTTTGTAGCAATGATGAATGGGAGCTCACTCATAATTTGGCTCTCTTCTTGTCTGCTATTAGTGTATAGAAATGCTTGTAATTTTTACACATTGATTTTGTATGCTGAGACTCTGCTGAAGTTGCTTATCAGTTTAAGGAGATTTGGGGCTGAGGTGATGGGGTTTTTAAAATATACAATCATGTCATCTGCAAAGAGAGATAGCTTGACTTCCTCTCTTCCTATTTGAATATCCTTTATTTCTTTCCCTTGCCTCATTGCCCTGGCCAGAATTTCCAATACTATGTTGAATAAGAGTAGTGAGAGAGGTCATCCTTGTCTTGTGCTGGTTTTTAAAGGGAATGCTTCCAGCTTTTGCCCATTCAGTACTATATTAGCTGTGGGTTTGTCATATTTAGTTTTTATTATTTTGAAAAACATTTCATCAATACCTAGTTTATTAAGAGTGTTTAGAATGAAGGGGTGTTGAATTTTACCAAAAGACTTTTCTACATCTATTGAGATAATCATGTGGGTTTTGTCACTGGTTTTGTTTATGTGATGGATTGCATTTATTTATTTCCCCATGTTGAACCAGCCTTGCATCCCAGGAATGGAGCCAACTTGTTCATGGTGGATAAGCTTTTTAATGTGCTGCTGTACTTGGTTTGCCAGTATTTTATTGAGAATTTTCATATCAGTGTTCATTAGGGATATAGGCCTGAAATTTTCTTTCCTTCTTTTTTT
>NW_016108245.1:104558-136382 GCF_001604975.1 Cebus imitator | reverse complement strand
GTGTGTGTGTGTGTGTGTGTGTGTCTGGAGGTTTTGATATCGAGATGGTGCTTGCCTCATAAAATAACTGAGGGAGAAGCCTCTCTTTTTCTATCGTTTGGAACAGTTTTAGAAGGAATGGTATCGGCTCCTCCTTGCACATTTGTTAGAAGTCAGCTGTGAATCTGTCTAGTCCTGTGCCCTTTTTGGTTGGTAGGCTATTAATTATGACCTCAATTTCAGAGATTGTTATTGATCTATTAAGGGATTCAACTTCTTTCTGCTTTAGTCTTCGTTTCCAGAAATTTATTCATTTCTTGTAGATTTTATTTTATTTTATTTTATTTTGCCATAGAGGTGTTTATAGCACTCTCTGGTGGTAGTTTGTATTTCTGTGGGGTCTGTGGTAATATACCCTTTATCATTTTTATTGTGTCTATCTGATTCTTCTCTCTCTTCTTTATTAGTCTAGCTGGTGGTCTGTTTTGTTAAATTTTTTTTCAAAAACCTAGCTCCTGGTTTTATTGACATTTGTGATTTTTTTTCTGTGTGTGTGATCCTTTTCAGATCTCTGATCTTAGTTATTTCTTGTCTTTGGCTAGATTTTGGTTTTATTTGCTCTTACTTCTCTAGTTCTTTCAATTGTGATGTTAAGGCGTCAATTTTAGATCTTTCCTGCTTTCTCATGTGGGCATTTAGTGCTATCAATTTTCCTCCAAACACTGCTTTAGCTATATCCCAGAGATTCTGCTACATTGTGTCTTTGTTCTCATTGGTTTCAAAGAACTTATTTATTTCTGCCTTATTTTCATTATTTACTAAGTAGCCATTCCAGAGCAGGTTGTTCAGTTTCCATATAGTTGTGCAGTTTTGGATGAGTTTCTTAATCCTGAGTTCTAATATTATTGTACTGTGGCCTGAGAGACTGTTTGTTATGATTTCCATTCTTTTGCATTTGCTTAGTATTTTATTTCCAATTACATAGTCAATTTTAGACTAAGTGTGATGTGGTGCTGAGAAGAATGTATATTCTGTTCATTTAGATTGGAGAGTTCTGTAGATGTCTATTAGGTTTGCTTGGTCCAGTGCTGAGTTCAAGTCCTGAATATTTTTGTTAATTTTTTGTCTCAATCTGTCTAATATTGACAGTGGGGTTTTAAAGTCTCTCACTATCATTGTGTGGGAATCTAAGCCTCTTTTTAGGTCTCCAAAAACTTGCTTTATGAATCTGGGTTCTCCTGTATTGGGTGAATATGTATTTAGGATAGTTAGCTCTTCTTGTTGTATTGATCCTTTTACCATTATGTAATGCCTTCCTTTGTCTTTTTTGATCTTAATTGGATTAAACTCTGTTTTTATGAGAGACTAGGATTGCAATCCCTGCTTTTTTTTTTCCCCCTTGGTAAATGTTTCTAAATCCCTTTATTTTGAGCATATATGTGTCTTTGCATGTGAGATGGGTCTCCTGAATGCAGTACACCAAAGAGCCTTGACTCTTTCTCCAATTTGCCAGTGTGTGCCTTTGAATTGGGGGCATTTAACCCATGTACATTTAAGGTTAATATTGTTATGTGTGAATTTGATCTTGTCATTATGAGGCTAGCTGGTTATTTTGCCCATTCGTTGATGGAGTTTCTTTATAGTGTTGATGGTTTTTTCATTTTGGTATGTTTTTGCAGTGGCTGGTACCGGTTTTTCTTTTCTTCATTATTGTTACTATTTTAATGTACTTTGCATTCTGGGATACATTTGCAGAACGTGCAGGTTTGTTTCATAGGTATATCTGTGCCATGGTGATTTGCTGCACCCATCAATCCATCATCTACATTAGGTGTTTCTCCTAATGTTATCCCTTCTCTAGCCCCACGCACCCCCTGTGGCCTCAGTGTTTGATGTTCCCCTCCCTGAGTCCATGTGTTCTCATTTTTCAGCTCCCACTTATGAATGAGAACATGTGGTGTCAGATTTTCTGTTCTTGTATTAGTTTGCTGAGAATGATGGTTTCCAGCTTCATCCATATCCCTGCAAAGCACATGAATTCATTTCTTTTAATGGCTGCATAGTGTTTCATGGTGTATATGTGATACATTTTCTTTATCCAATCTATTGTTGATAGGCATTTGGGCTGGTTCCAAGTCTTTCCTATTGTGAACAGTGCTGCAATAAACATACATGTGCATGTGTCTTTATATCTTTGTGTGTTTTGGCAGTGGTTGGTGCTAATTTTTTTCTTTTTTTCATATTTAGTGCTTCCTTCAGGAGCTCTTGTAAGGCAGGCCTGGTGGTGGCAAAATTCCTCAGAATTTACATGTCTGTAAAGGATTGTATTCCTCTTTCACTTATGAAGCTTAGTTTGACTAGATATGACATTCTGGGTTGAAAATTATTTTATTTTGGAATGTTAAATATTAGTACTCACTCTCTTCTGGCTTGCAGGGTTTCTGCAGAGAGATTCACTGTTAGTCCAATGGGCTTCCCTTTGTGGGTAACTTGATCTTTCTCTCTGGCTGCCCTTAACATTTTTTCCTTCATTTCAACCTTGGTGAATCTGACAATTAGTTGTCTTTGGGTTGCTCTTCTTGAGTATATTTGTGGTGTTCTTCGTATTTCCTGAATTTGAATGTTGGGCCTGTCTTGCTACATTGGGTAAGTTCTCCTAGATAATATTTTAAAGTGTGTTTTCCAACTTGGTTTCATTCTCATTCTCACCTTCAGGTACACCAATCAAACTCAGGTTTGGTCCTTTCACATAGTCCCACATTTCTTGGATACTTTGTTCATTCCGTTTCATCTTTTTTCTCTAATCTTATCTTCACAGTTTATTTCATTAAGTTGATATTCAATCTCTGATATCCTTTCTTCCACTTGATCAATTCATCTACTGATATTTGTGTATGCTTAACGAAGTTCTTGTGCTGTGTTTTTCAGCTCCATCAGGTCATTTATGTTCTCCTCTAAACTGGTTATTCTAATTAGCAGTTTCTGTAATTTTTCATCAATGTTCTTAGCTTTTTTGTATTGGGTTAAAACATGCTCCTTTAACTCAGAGGAGTTTGTTATTACTCACCTTCTGAAACCTACTTCTGTCAATTCATCAAATTCATTCTTCATCCAATTTTGCTCCCTTGGCTGGTGAGGAGTTGTGATCATTTTGAGGAGCAGAGGTATTCTGTTTTTGGAATTTTTAGCCTTTATGCAATTTTTTTCCTCCTCTTCATGGATTTATCTACGTTTGGTCTTTCATGTTAGTGACCTTTGGATGGGGTTTTTGTGTGTTCGTCCTTTTTGTTAATGTTGATGCTATTGCTTTCTCTTTGTTAGTTTTCCTTCTAACAGTCTTCCCTTCTGAAGGTCTTCTGGGGTTTTCTGGAGGTCCACTCTAGACCCTTATTGCCTGGGTATCACCAGTAGAAGCTACAGAACAGCAAAGATTGCTGCCTGCTCCTTCCTCTGGAAGTGTTATCCCAAAGTAGCACCTGCCAGATGCCAGTCAGATCTCTCCTGTATGAGATGTCTGTTGGAAGCTGCTGGGAGTTGTCTTCCCATCAGGAGGCCTGGGTATCAGGGACCCACTTGAAGAGGTAGCCTGTCTTTTTCAAGCGCTCAAGTGCTGTGCTGGGAGGTCTGCTGCTCTCTTCAGAGCCAGTAAGCAGGAACATTTAAGTGTGCTGAAGCTTCACTTGCAGCCCCTTCTTCCCCCAAGTGATCTGTTCCAGGGAGATTGGAATTTTAGCTCTAAGCCCCTGTCCTGGGCTGCTGCCTTCCTTTCAGAGATGTCTTGCCCAGGGAGGAGGAATCTAGTGAGACACTTGAGCATCCCAGGTTGACTTCAGACTGCTGTGCTGGCAGCAAGAATTTCAAGGGAGTGGATCTTGGCTTGTTGGGATCCATGGAAGTGGGATTCACTGAGCAAGACCACTTGACTCCCTGGCTTCAGCCCCCTTTCCAGGGAAGTGAACAGTTCTGTCTCACTGGCATCCAAGGTGCGACTGTGGTAAAGAAATACACACACACACACACACACACACACACACACACACACACAAAGTCTGCACCTAGCTCAGTGTCTGCCCCAATGGCTACCCAGTTTTGTGCTTGAAACCCAGGGTCCTGGTGGTGTAGGCACCTAATGGAATCTCCTGGTTGGCAGGTTGTGAAGACCATGGGAAAAGCATGGAATCTGGGTTGGATAGAACTATCCCTTATGGCTCAGTCTCTCATGGCTTCCTGTGACTAGGGGAGGGAGTTACCTAACCCCTTGCACTTCCCAGGTGAAGCAATACCTCACTCTGCTTCTACTTGCCCTCCATGGGCTGCACCCACTGTCTAACCAGTCCCAATGAGATGAACTGGGTAACTCAGTTGGAAATGCAGAAATCACCCACCTTCTGCATTGGTCTACCTGAGAGCTGCAGACCAGAGCTGCTCCTATTCAGCCATCTTGCTCAAGAATCAATTTCCCATTTTGTGCATGTGTAAAATGGGGAAAATACTGACCTTTTAGATATGTTGCTAATGTTCAGCTAGAGAAGGGTTTCAAACATACAGTGGAGATGGTCAAGTACTTATGATTATTTTGGGAAGTAAAATGCAGCTTGAATATATGGAAGGAGATTTTAGATTTGAAAATCATTAGGTTCTAATCTTATCTCAGTCACTTACATGTTGTGTCACACTGTGCAGAATCCCTAAAATTTCTCAGCCTCATTTTTTTCAACTGTAAGATGGGAACAATTATATTTCCTCTCAAAGATACTGAAATAAATCATTGACATAATTTCTGTGAAAGTGTTTGGCACATAGTAAGTGCTCAGTATTATTTTTTATTTTCCCTTATTTTCTTTCATAGACATCTGCTGTACACAGCCCTGTCTGGGTAAAGACATTCATGGATATCGAAGACCATTAGGTCCTGATGGAGAAGAGAGAAAGTTGATAACATTGGAAAATGAATAAAAAGCAATTTGAACATTTTCCCATTGTGTTTTATTTTCTATTATTCCCCTTGAGCATTTGTTTTGTTCTTCTTAGCATGGATTGAACATTAAACTAGTAGTCCTTTTCTGTAGTTACTTTGAACCATAGACACTTTTGGCAGTCTTATAATGCCTACTACCCTTCTTAAAATAATACTTTGAATGGATAAAATAAAATATAATATTGAAGATTAGAGTAAAATCAAATTTTATTTAAAAGTGCATATCAAATTATACAAAATTTGTAATAAAGAAATATTTATATTTCTTTATTATAACCTTAAATAGCAAGATCTAATTACACACTTAATAACCACCATACTTTTAAAGTTGTGATGAACATACATGATATTCCAAGATATGTGCAACATCAGTATTGTGATGTGATCATTTTTTATTTCTACTGGCTATAGAACTCAAATATTATCAAAACACTGTTGTTTGTTGCTTACATTCATTATTTAAAGGAGAGCTAAGTTTAGTTAAACGTTAGTAAAAGTAAAAATATCCTTTCTTTCATCTATGTTCACAGATGCCTGCCTTAACCCCTGCATAAGACAGCCTTTACAGTAAATATTTTATAATATGGAAAAATACCATTGGCAGGTAAAATTAAAAATGAAAAAAAAAAAAAGTCCCTCAAACCTATTTGGTACTATATACACTAAACTGACTGATGAAAAACAATACTAAAATTGCAGGAAATCTTGGAAGTTATTTATCATATCCACTCTATTTCATAGTTTATGGATGCAGAAGTGAAATGACTTCTTCATGTTTACAGAGTTAGATAGTGGTGACAAACCAAAACACAGATCTTTTCAGTACCAGATCAATGTTCTAATTACATCAAATTAATTTTGAAATATATATATGTGAGACTTAAACAAACTTAGAAAGATAAGTGATCAGCAATAAGAGGCAGAAATGCACCATCTATGCCTTTTATACTGGACTTAAGTCATTGATTTCATTTCTCAGGTTACCAGATCAAACGTTTAATAATACCTCTTGTTTGGAGGGTATCTCAATTTGGCCTGGTGTTTGACAAAGTATCTAAGGATATTCCTATGGATACGACTGAGAAATGAGAATGCACTTGACAGTGTAGTGAAGATTTCTGAATGGCTAGGCCTCATAACCAAGTAGAGTCGATTAGGTCAACCTAGTTGGAGGTTTTTGTTTTCTGTTTTTTGTTTTTGTTTTTAATTGTACTTTAGCTTCTGGTGTACATGTGCAGCTCATGCAGGATTGTTGCATAGGCACACACATGGCAATGTGGTTTGTGGCCTCCATTCCCCTGTCACCTACATCTGGCATTTCTCCCCATGTTGTCCCACCCCCAACCTACCCACTCCTCCACTGTCTCTCCCTTGTCCCCCCAAGAGACCCCAGTGTGTGATGCTCCCCTCCCTGTGTCCATGTGTTCTCATTGTTCAACACCCACCTATGAGTGAGAACATACGGAGTTTGATATTCTGTTCTTGTGTCAGTTTGCTGAGAATGATGGTTTCCAGATTCATCCTACAAAGGACACAAACAAACCCATCATATTTTATGGCTGCATAGTATTCCATAGTGTATATGTGCCACATTTTCTTTGTCTAGTATATCATTGATGGGCATTTGGTTCCAGGTCTTTGCTATTGTAGACAGTATAGCAATGAACATACGTGTGCTTGTGTCTTCATAATAGAATGATTTATAATCCTTTGGGTATATACCCAGTAATGGAATTGCTGGGTCAAATGGAATTTCTATGTCTAGGTCCTTGAGGAAGTGCCACACTGCCTTCCACAATGGTTGAACTAGTTTACACTCCCACCAACAGTGTAAAAGTGCTCCTATTTCTCCAAATCATCTCCAGCATCTGTCGTTTCCAGATTTTTTAATGATCGCCATTCTAACTGGTGTGAGGTGGTATCTCAATGTGGTCTTGTTTTGCATTTCTCTAATAATCAGTGATGATGAGCATTTTTTTCATATGTTTGTTGTCCTCATGTATGTCTTCTTTTGAAAAGGGTCTGCTCATATCCTTCTCCCACTTTTGGATGAGTTTGTTTGTTTTTCCTTGTAAATCTGTTTTAGTTCTTTGTTGATTCTGGATATTAGCCTTTTGTCAGATGGGTAGATTGCAAAAATTTTTTCCCATTCTGTTGGTTACCAGTTCACTCTAAAGATGGTTTCTTTTGCTGTACAGGAGCTCTGGAGTTTAATTAGGTCCCATTTGTCTATTTTGGCTTTTGTTGTCATTGCTTTTGGTGTTTTAGGCATGAAGTTCTTGCCTATGCCTATGTCCTGAATAGTTTTGCCTAGGTTTTCTTCTAGGGTTTTTATGGTGTTAAATCTTATGTGTAAGTCTTTAATCCGTCTGGAGTTAATTTTAGTGTAGGGGTCCACTTTCTGCTTTCTGCACACTGTTAGCCAGTTTCCCCAACATCATTTATTAAACAGGGAATCCTTTCCCCATTGCTTGTTTTTGCCAGGTTTGTCAAAGGTAAGATGGTTGTAGATGTGTGGCATTGCCTCCATGCCTCTATTCTTTTCCATTGGTATATATCTCTGTTTTGGTACCAGTACCATGCTATTTTGATTACTGTAGCTCTGTAGTATAGTTTGAAATCAGGTAGCATGATGCCTCTGACTTTGCTCTTTTTGCTTAGGATTGTCTTGGCTATGTAGGCTCTCTTTTGGTTCCATATGAAGTTTAAGGCGATTTTTTCCAGTTCTGTGAAGAAGGTCATTGGTAACTTGATGGGAATAGCATTGAATCTATAAATTACTTTGGGCAGTATGGCCATTTTCACAATATTGATTCTTCCTAACAATGAACATGGAATGTTTCTTCGTTTGTTTCTGTTCTCTCTTATTTCCTTGGGCAGTGGTTTGTAGTTCTCCTTGAAGAGGTCCTTTACATCCTTTGTTAGTTGTATTCCTAGATATTTTATTCTCTTTGTAGCAATTGTGAATGGGAGTTTGCTCAGGATTTGGCTCTCTGTTAGTCTGTTATTGGTGTATAGAAATGCTGGTGATTTCTACACATTGATTTTTGTATCCTGAGACTGCTGAAAATGCTTATCCGTTTAAGGAGATTTTGAGCTGAGATGATAGGGTCTTCTAAATATACAATCATGCCGTCTGCAAGTAGAGACAATTTGACTTATCCTTTTCCTAATTGAATACCCTTTATTTTCTTCTCTTGCCTAATTGCTCTGGTTAGAACTTCCAATACTATATTGAATAGGAGTGGTGAGAGAAGACATCCTTGTCTAGTACTGGATTTCAAAGAGAATGCTTCCAGTTTCTGCCCATTAGGTATGACATTGGCTGTAGGTTTGCTGTAAATAGCTTTTATTATTTTAGGATATGTTCTTCTGATACCTAGTTTATTGAGAATTTTTGGCATAAAGGGCTGTTGAATTTTGTCGAAGGTCTTCTATGCATCTATTGAGATAATCATTCGGTTTTTGTCTTTGGTTGTGTTTATGTGATGGATTATGTTTATAGACTTGTGTATGTTGAACCAGCCTTGCATCCTTGGAATGAAGCCTACTTGATCATGATGGATACACTTTTTGATGTGTTGTTGCCATCCGTTTGCCAATATTTTATTGAAGATTTTTGCCTCTATATTCATCATGAATCTTGGCCCGAAGTTTTCTTTTTTTGTTGAATCTCTGCCAGGCTTTGGTATCAGGATGATGTTGGTCTCATAAAATGATCTAGGGCGGATTCCCTCTTTTCATATTGTTTGGAATCATTTAAGAAGGAATGGTAGCAGTTCCTCTTTGTACATCTGGTAGAATTGAGCTGTGAACCCGTCTAGACCTGGACTTTTTTTGGTTGGTAGTCTATTAATTGCTGCCTCAACTTCAGCCCTTTTTATTGGTCGGCTTAAGGTTTTGACTTCTTCCTGGTTTAGGCTTGGGAGGGTGCAAGTCTCCAGGAAAGTATCCAATTCTTCCAGGTTTACTGGTTTATATGCATAGAGTTTTTTGTACTAATCTCTGGTTGTAATTTGTATTTCTGTGGAGTCAGTGGTGATATCCCCTTTTTCTTTTTTTATTGCATCCATTTGATTCTTCTCCCTTTTCTTTTTTATTAATCTGGCTAGTGGTCTGCCCATTTTGATGATCTTTTCAAAAAACCAGCTCCTGGATTTATTGTTTTTTTTTTAAGGAGTTTTTGTGTCTCTATCTCTTTCAGTTCTGCTCTGATCTCAGTTATTTCTTGTCTTCTGCTAGCTTTTGAATTTTTTTGATCTTGCTCCTCTAAGTCTTTCAATTTTGATGATAGGTTGTCAATTTTAGATCTTTCCTCACTTCTCTGGTGGGCATTTATTGCTATAAATTTCCCTCTAGACACTGCTTTCAATGAGATTCTGATATGTTGTGTGTTCATTCTCTTTGGTTTCAGAGAACATCCATCTTTATTTCTGCCTTCATTTCATTGTTTATCCAGTCGACATTCAGGAGCCAGTTGTTTAGTTTCCTTGGAGCGGTGTGGTTCTGAGTTATTTTCTTAATTGTGAGTTCAAATTTGATTGCTCTGTGGTCTGAGAGACTGTTTATTATGATTTCCATTATTTTGCATTTGCTGAGGAATGATTTACTTCCAATTATGTGCTCAATTTTAGAGTAGGTGCCCTGCAGTGCTAAGAAGGATGTATATTCTGTGTATTTCGGGTGGAGATTTCTGTAGATGTTTATTAAGTCCACTTGATCCAGATCTGAGTTCAGGTCCTGGATATCCTTGCTAATTTTCTGTCTCGTTGATCTGTCTAATATTGACAGTGGAGTGTTAAAGTGTCCCACTATTATTGTGTGGGAGTCTAAGTCTCTTTGTAGGTCATTAAGAACTTGTTTGTTGTACCTGGGTGCTCCAGTATTGGGTGCGTACATATTTAGGATTGTTAGCTCTTCTTGATGCATTGATCCTTTAACCATTATGTAATGCCCTTCTTTGTCTCTTTTGATCTTTGTTGGTTTAAAGTCCATTTTTTTTTTCAGAGACTAGAATTGCAACTCCTGCTTTTTTTTTTTTCTTTCCATTTGCTTGATAAATCTTCCTCCATCTCTTTATTTTGAGCCTATCTGTGTCCTTGCATGTGGGATAGGTTTCCTGAATACAGCACACTGATGAGTTTTGACTTTTTATAAAATTTGCCAGTCTGTGTCTTTTTACTGGGGCACATTTAAGGTTACATTTAAGGTTAATATTGTTACATGTGAATTTTGTCTGGCCATTTTGATGTTAGCTGGATGTTTTGCCCATTAGTTGACATATTTTCTTCATTGTGTCAATGGTCTTTACCATTTGGTACATTTTTGGAGTGGCTGGTACTGTTTGTTTCTTTCCTTGTTTTGTGTTTCTTTCAGGAGCTCTTATAAGACAGGCCTGGTGGTGATGAAGTCTCTCAACAATTGCTTTTCCATAAAGGATTTTCTTTCTCCTGCACTTATGAAGCTTAGTTTGGCTGGATATGAAATTCTAGGTTGAAAGTTTTTTTCTTTAAGGATATTGAATATTGGCCCCCACTCTCTTCTGGCTTGTAGGCTTTCTGCCAAGAGATCCACTGTGAGCCTGATGGGCTTCCCTTTGTGGGTAACCATCCTTTGTCTCTTGCTGCCCTTAGCATTTTTTCCTTCATTTCAACCCTGGTGAATCTGACGATTTATGTGCCTTGGGGTTGCTCTTCTTGAGGAATACCTTTGTGGTGTTCTCTGTATTTCCTAGACTTGAATGTTGGCCTGCCTTGCTAGGTTGGGGATGTTCTCCTGAAGAATATCCTGAAGGGTGTTTTCCACCTTGGATTCGTTCTCTCTGTCACATTCAGGTACACCTATCAAATGTAGATTAGGTCTTTTCACATAATCCCTTATTTCTTGGAGGCTTTGTTCATTTCTTTTCACTCTTTCTTCTTTATCCTTGCCTTCTCATTTTATTTCATTGAGTTGATCTTCAATCTCTGATATCTGTTCTTCTGCTAGGTCGATTCAGCTATTGAAAGTTGTGTATGCTTTGCGAAGTTCTCGTGCTGTGTTTTTCAGCTCCATCAAGTCATTTGTATTCTTCTCTAGGCTGTTTATTCTAATTAGCATCTCATCTAACTTTTTTCTAGGTTCTTAGTTGTTTTGCATTGGGTTATCACATGTTCTTTTAGCTCTGAGAATTTTGTTATTACCCATCATCTCAAGCCTGTTTCTGTCAATTCATCAGATTCATTCTCCATCCATCTTTGATCACTAGCTGGTGAGGAGTTGTGACCCCTTGGAGGAGGAGAGGCATTCTGGTTTTTAGTGTCTTCCTCCTTTTTGCACCAGTTTCTTCCCATCTTAGTGGTTTTATCTACCTGTGGTCTTTGTAGTTGGTGATGGGGTCTCTGAGTGGACATCATTTTTGTTGATGTTGAAGCTATTTCTTTCTGCTTCTTAGTTTTTCTACTAACAGTCAGGCCCCTCTGTTGCAGGGCCACTGGAGGTCCACTCCAGACCCCACTCACCTGGGGATCACCTGCAGGGGCTGCAGAACAGCCAGGGTTGCTGCAGGTTTCTTCCTCTGTTAGCCTCATTCCAGAAGGGTATGCACCATATGTTGGCCTGAGCTCCCCTTTATTAGGTATCTCTTTGGGCATACGGGGACAGGGAAGGTGCTTGAGGAGACAGTCTGTCCCTTATAGGAGCTCAAGTGTTGTGCTGGGAGATCCACTGTTCTGTTCAGAGGTACTGGGCAGGTACCTTTCGATCTGCTGCAGCTGAACTCATAACTGTCTCTTTTCCCAGGTACTCTGTCCTAGGAAGGTTGGATTTATCTATAAGTTCTTGTTGTGCTGTTGCCTTTTTTCATAGATTCTCTGCCCTGCACACAGTAGTCTAGTCATAGTCTGTCAACAGACCCGTTGCTACGCGGCTGCAGGCTCTGCCCAGCTGCTGTGTGAACAGCCTCGGTAGTGGTGGACTGCCTCAGTAGTGGAGGATGTCGTTCTCCACACTGAGCTGGATGGTCCTGGATCCAGCTGCCCTTGCTGTGAAACTCTTAATACAGAGCCTTTATGATTGCTTGTTTTGTGAGTGTGGTACCCACCAAGTTGGATCACCTGGTTCCCTGTCTCAGCCCCCTCCCTTTCAGTTGAATGGGTGGCTCTGTCTCCCAGGTGTTCCAGGCGCCAGTAGAAACAGCCATCCAGAACTGTGTGAGTTTCTGTGTGCCTATGCAGCACTGGCTGAAACCACTGCGCTGAAAACTCGTGGCGCTTTTTGGCCTGGCAATCTTGTGGTCTGCAGGCAGTGAAAACTTGTTTGGAAATGCGGTGAGCACTCACCCTCTGCGCTGTTCTCACTGGGAATTGCACCCTGGAGCTGCTCCTATTCAGCCATCTGGGATCTCCCAACCAGGAATTCAACTTTTTAACTATAAACAAAGACTCCTAAGTGCTTAGGGGAAAGGGTACTGAGTTTTAGCAGGATAATCATGGACACCTTTATAAATGGGATGACATTTAGCTTCAGCCTAAAAGATGGGTATAATTTTCTCAGGCAATTATAAGAAGGCACAATTATTCAGTTCTTTATTCATTTAACAATATAACAAACATTGACCTACCAGAAATTGGTAGGCTCCAGGGACACAGCTTGTCTTTGTCCTTGTGAAGCTTACATTATAGAGAAGTAGATAGGCAACAAATGAAAAGTTTCCAATAGTAAATACTTGCTTCGAAAAAGAATAAGGTAGAGTAATGCATGAGGAACTATATCAGGTAGGATTTTATAGACCACTGGAAAGAACTTAGTTGTTGCTCTAAATGCATTTGGAAGCTATTGAAGGATTTTAAGAAATATTACATGACCCTTAGCTGCTATTTTAAAATGTTTATTGGAGAAGGGCAAATTGCAAGTAGAGGGACCAGTTGGAATATTGCAGGAGTAGGCCTGGGAGGTAGGTGGTAGAGGACAGGGAGATAAGTACTCAGATTCAGTATACAATTTGGAGGTAGAACTAGCAGGACAGGCTGGTAAGTAGGAACAGTAAAGACCACTTATTTTGGCACCTTCTTTTTTACTAAGTCTATAAACAAACCCCTTTGGGTAATACTATTCCCACTGGAGAATTTTCAATAAGGAAATTATATGCCCTAAATTACATCGTTGACAAGTACTTTCACTTCAATTATTTCACTCAACATCCACAAAGATCTCTGCAGTAGGTAAGGTGAAGACTGTTACCCTCATTTTATAGGTAGGGAACGTAACATTCACAGCTCAGCTCATGATTTATAACTGTGATCACTGATTCTGAATACAGGGATTTCTATCCACTCCAGCTCTTTTTAGAATTGCCACTCAGCTCCCCAAGAGGTAGCTGAATTTGGTTTCTAACTGTTGTAGCTCTCTAGGTTATGTAATCTATGTGACACTAAGGGCACAGTCTAATAGCTATCGTCCCTGGGTCAACGCAGGAAATGTAGTCAAGTAACTGTATTTGGTTTATTCCAAAGAATTCAGGGTGTAGCTAGGAGAAAACCATCTTAGATTACCTGGTCTATAGCAGGAAAGCATGTGTGAAAAAGGAGAAATGCAAGTAGGAGGTCTCTGCAACTCTCTGTGGGCTCCCACAGTTCCCTGTACTCCCCTCTCAGGGCACTGATTACACCATTTGGTTTTTGAATGTTTTTTAGCCTGCCTTGACCTAAAGGGTAAGCCTCCCCTCAATAGGGCCTAATTTGTAAATAGCTGTTGAGGGAATGCATAAAAATAGAAAAGAATCTTGAAATTTAACCTGTCATTTCTTCTTTGTAGGATATCTACACCAGTATTATTTGTAAAGTTGGGTAAGAACTTGGCAAATTAGACTGTCTCATGTTCTATCACACTACAACTCTTTCGTCAACTTCCCAACTCCTTAGCAAAATTACAGATATATTATCTTTTTCTAACCAGCATATCCTTGTTGGTGTAGCCTATTTACGAGCCAGCTCATTCCCCTTTTTTGTTCCTGCTTAATCCCCATTAAAACATTCATTAGCCACTACTGTAATTGTCTAGTTACTTTTTATTTTTCCTGCTTGGCTAGTGAGAATTTGTGGACTTCCCATTCCCCTTGTGACCTGGGAACATGCCATTCATTTGCACATCTCCAAAGGCTTCAAGGCCTAAAGCAGATAAGGCATTTACTGTTTGTTGAACTTTCTCACACCATGCTGACCTATATCTTCTGACATTCACCTCCATTTCCTCCAGCGTTATCACATTTTCTCCTCACAATAACTCTTGGTTCTCTGTCTTCACTATGGTTACCTCCTTTATGTTAGGCAGATGTCATACTTCCTCATTTTGTTGCCTAGCTTTAAGGAGAAGCCTTAGCTTGATGCCTTTATTTTCCACCACTGTGCTTTTCCTGTTAAATAATCTAGCTTTGAACTCCATCAATGCACTAAACCTCCATCCTTGAAGATTGTGTTTAAAGATTTCTTGTTAAGTCCAGTGTCCTGTTTTGGTCCCCTTTTTCTTCTAGTCTTTTGCAGTACTTGACAGTATCAATAATTCTTGTTCTTCATAATCTCCTGTATTGTAAAAAATTAAAATGGCTTAGTAAATCTTAGCCACACTACATGGTTGCTTATAAGGCTTAAATGAAATTGTATATGTGCACAGTCACTGGCAGCACAGGTTCATTGTCTGTAACAACAGTAGAGCCTAGGGCAAGGAAAACAAATAGAAGCCCATAAATCATTTGTATAAATATTTAGAAATCAATCAAATTGACTAACTGTTAAATAAGATGTTGGTTTTCTACTTTGACAAATACATTTTTAGAACAACTTTGAAGACCATATTTAAATGCAGAATACTTGGACCCCTTTGAGTGCCATTCCAAAGTGTGTTGATATGTGGGAAAAATTTCCCTTAGCCTGTTCTTCATCCATGCTCTCTTCCCATAACTGGCTCTGGCCTAGACCAAAAGAAATTTTCTGTAGACATGTGTAGATCCCTGGAATGTGGCCTGAACACAGAAGTGCAGACTCTTAAGGGGCATGTTTGTTGGGTTTGTGAACGCTTTACCCTATGGATACAAGTGCAGTTAGAGGAGGGCTAGAATGGGGCCTCAAAAGTTGAACAATCTTGTCTGGCTCATTGTAGATATTCAATATATGTTTGTTTACTTTTAATGCAGCATGCATATTAGTCATCTTTTCTCTCAATCTGTTTTCCCTCCAAGTTTCTTCATTTTTGACCATAACAGCATCACTCTGTCACTTAGACTAGAAATATTGGAGTTTGTTGGGAATAATTCATTTTCTTCAATGTCTATATCTTTTCTAAGCTCTGTCTATTGTATCTTCTACGTGTAGGTTCTTATATTTGGCCATCTGACTCTCAATCACTGAATCCAGCTGACTCATTGCCTTAAGTCAGGATTATTTTGGTAAGTGTACCTAGCATTTTCTGTTTATTTGGCATCTCTTTGACTTGGATGGGAACGCTTTGAGGTGAAGGACCATGACATTTATGTCAATATCTCTAGGAGTTGTCTGGGTATTTTTAACCTATTCAGATATATTCTGAAGTGTCCACAGTGCTAGTGGAGTTTCTTGACAAGGGTCTCATTCCAAGACAAATCAAGAAGCTTTTTGAAAAGTAAACGTGACTGGATACTTCTGGGACCGATAGCCAGACCTTATGGATAAGAACTTTCAAATATTAGGTTCACAGTTCACCCCTTATCTCTTCCCCTGGCCCAGTAACTCCTCCCCAGTTAAGGCCTGGGAAGAAAAGTAATTTACCTTTTTGAGATGGTGAAGCACACGTTAGGGATTGAAAGACCATATTCTGCAATGGAGAGAATTTACTATTGACTCTTTCATGGTGAACTGCTCCTTTTGAATCAGTGCCAGTTCCTTGAGAAAGAAGGTACTGACAATAAGCAAATGACATGAAAGATGCCTCATTTAATTATCAACAGGAAACAGAAAGGATGCTACTGTTGTTTGTCACCTCCATAATTTATGTTCAAATTTAATTACCATTGTAACAATATTAACAGGTGGGACTTTTGAGAGGGGATGAGTCCATGAGGGCTCTGCTTTTATGTGTGGAATTAATGCCATCATGAGAAAATTAGTTACTTCTCCCCTTCCTGCTCTCTTGCCTTCTCTTACCCTTCTGATATGCTAGGACACAGCAACAAGGTGCCATCTTGGTCCTGATCAAGGAACCAGCAGCTTCAATGTCCGAATGTTCTCTTCAGAAATTGAAGCTGCTGATTCCTTGATCTCAGACTTCCCAGCTCTCAGAACTGTGAAAAATCAATTTTTTGTGTGAATAGATTACCCAATCTCAGGTATTCTGTTATAATAGCAAAAACAAACTAAGACAGATAGCAGGTATGGTTTTATGGTTGGACATCAAGTGTTCAATTTCAGTGCTGCGGATTTTAGAGGGGAAAGAAAGACCTATGAAGTGGATACAAAAACAACATTTTTCCATATTATGTGGCTTATTTCAGTACTGAACTTGGTGCTAGATTGGCAACAGTGGCAGCATGTCAAGCTACTGGATACCTAAATGCCCTGGAGGCCATGTAAGGACCTAAAGAAAGAAAATGCCTTGTCAGACTAGGTAAGAAGTATGATAATTTAGCTAAAAATAGTAGAAAGTAAATTCAAAGAGGCTTAATTAGCACTTCTATTGGTTTGTACCAATATAAACCCTAACCCTTTCAGTAGAAGAATAATAAGGTTTGCTTCAGGATTGGCTGTATCCAATCATTGGTGCTGCCCTTAAACCAATACATTAATTAAATTTTGATAATAATTACTCAAGTTTAAGCTATCCCAAGTCCTATTGACCATCTTTCCTTCAAACCTATCCAACTTCTACTTTTCCCATTTTTGCAAGCAGCAGCACCAATCACTCCATCACTTCAGCTGAAAACTTTGGAGTCTTCCTGAAATATTTTCTGTTTCTGTTTTTGCTCAGGTTCCTTAGTTGTTTTACCTCTGAATGTTGATACTCTCTTCAGTCTGCATTTTTTCATGGAGGCAAAATTGTTGTAGCACTTCCATGCACACAATGTCCACAAGAAGAGATGGTATAGCCGTTTTTTGAAAATTTTTTTTCCACAAAAGTCTCCATCAAAACTCTTCTCACATTGTATTGACCTGAATTGAGTCACATGATAATTCTTGAGCCAACTGTTAATGGTTAGGAGAATGCCACACATCTGTTGTCTTAAGCCTGGAGCTCTGAACTAACTATTGGTGTGAGGGGGATAATACCTACAGACTAGTCTACCCTGGCCCTAGTACTGAGATTAAGGCCGAGGGGAGAGTTCAGGTTGGACTAAATTTCCCCGAGGCACAGGAGTTCTTGGAGGGAGAGGTGGATACTGAAAAAACATCAGAGTCATAGAAAGTGAGAAAAAGATGCTAGGTAGACAACCAACAATGTTTACTACAGGCCCTTTGATCCAGAGAAACAGTTTTCAACAGAACGAGTTTTCTAAAGATCTGGCAATAGATCAGCTGCTTTGTTAGGGGTTTCTTTGTGTGTGTGCATGTGATACTTCTGTTCTCCAGTGTAAAAGCCTTTAAAGCTAGTGGAAGGTTGTCTAAGAAGGTGGGATTCCTGGCCTTCCAAAGATTCTGTATAACTACAAAATAATTTCTCTGCAAAATTATGGACCTTTCCTCCAAAATTATTTCTGCCAATTTGAATCTTGTATTTTCCCCTTTAGCATCACATTTTGGTTTCTTCTGAATTATTATTCAGAAATGGGCTTTTGCCTCATGACTCAATGCCTAATCTCTGCTCTCCTCTTATTTCTGCTCTCAGCTGGCTAAGATTTGCCATCTTGTCTATTGTCTTCTGGTATCTGAATGGGCTCAGTTTGCCTCCTATTTACCATCTCTCTGCTCTTGCCAAGACCTTGAGCTCCATGGAACCCCATCCTGCTATATATCCTAATAAATGCCATTGGATTAGGCCGGATTGGGCCAGTTTGAGTGAAGGGAACAATTCCTGTGAACTCAGTTTCAGCCTCTTAAATAATGAATAACAGTCACAACTGTCTGAAATGCATATTTAACTTTTAAAACATTTTCAGGTCTTAAGCTTTACTGAATCATTCTACTATACTGTCACAGAGCTTAGATTACATTACAATTGAAATTTGGGAAAAGGTCAATATTTAGTCATTCAATAACATTAATTGAGCCTTCACCTTGCACCAGGCATGGTACTTGTATTGAGAACACAGATATAAATAGTCTAAAGTTTCTGCTTGCAAAGAGTTCACATTCTGTTTGAGGAAGATAGACACATAAATAGATAATTTAAGTAGATTAGGCTAAGTGTTATCATAAAGCTAAGCTCCACAGGGTGCTGAAGAGCAGATATGTGTGGTACCAAACATTATCTAGAATGGAGAGAGGAGAGTTAAGAAAACTTCACAGCCTTCAGTATTGCCGTTTCTTAGTATTCAAACCCTCCCACATTGTACTAGAGCTGGTCTATATGGTCAACAGCATAAGACAGAAACAGTGTTGGCTTCACTACCTATGTGTGATGCAACCACACAGATCCAGGTCTCAAAAGCATCTTGAACTTGGGGATTTAATACTCTGAAGTCACTGTCTAAAATTTCTTGATAATTTAACTTTTAATTCACATGTTATAAGTAAAGTTCAATAGAAAAATTAAGCATTGGCCTGGAATGAAGTCCCATCTCCTGCTCTCTTCCTGACTCTAAAATAGGCTGTCAGCTCTTACTCTCCTGCCATCTCCTGGCACCCAGGCCCACACTTCAACTCCCCTTCCCTTTCCCCTACCAGCTACTGCTGCCACTTTCTGCCTATACTGGTGGCCTGGTTGCAGATGTGAGAACTATTTGGATTGGGTGTGTATGGTCCATGACACTTTAGAGTTGGGCACTGGTGATGCCATTCTCATCGTGGGCTGTCAGCACCATAAAAACTGGTGGGGTGGCCGGGCACTGTGGCTCACGCCTGTAATCATAGCCCTTTGAGAGGCCAAGGTGGGTAGATTACTTGAGGTCAGGAGTTCAAAACCAGCCCGTCCAACATGTTGAAACCCCATCTCTACTAAAAATACAAAATTAGCTGGGCATGGTGGTGCATGCCTTTAATCCCAGTTACTCGGGAGGCTGAGGCATGAGAATCTCTTGAACCTGGGAGGCGGAGGTTGTAGTGAGCCAAGATCATGCCACTGCTCTCCAGCCTGGGCAATAAGAGCAAAACTCCATCTCAAAAAAAAAAAAAAAAAAATCTGGTGGGAAGCTGTCAAGAGGCTACAAATCAGCTGGGGCAGGCCTCCATGTCCATCACTGATGCAGGTACCTGGTGTGTCCTTGTTGGGATGTTGCAATACTCTTGGTGCTTACCCATCTGCTTTGGTTGGAGTGGTATACCTACGGGAAAGGGAAGGCACATGGCTTAACTTCCCCAGTGTCTGTAGAATGTTGATTCTCCCGTGACTAGTGGTAATAGGGTAAATGAGAAGGGAAAAGTGCATCCAACAGGTCTGAGCAAGTGTGTGTGCCCCTGCATTGAGGGTTTGTACCTTTTACTTGCCCCGCATGTTATTTCTGTGTCCAAGGGAGCACTCCCTTCAAGACTGCTTTGTGTCTGGGGTGTCCTCTTTCCAACCTTCTGAAATCTGGCTTTCCTTTACCTCTTCTTACCATCTCAAGGCACCCTCAAAATAAAAATTGTGCAAATTTTGTGATTATACATATGAGTTAAATACTCTGATATTTGAATTTTAAACTAGTATTGCACAATATAAAGAAGAATGGTGAAATTCAGGCTAAAAATTTAGTTTTAGCTTTTCTGTTCTTAAAACATTAAATATTGAACAAAAAATACCATGCTAAGCTAAGCAATAGATCACAGAAGAAAGGAAAATGATTTATATTTTAGTACCTTTAGTAGCTCAGTTTCCTTACGTTTTGAATAACAGATGACCCCACATTTTTTTCTATAGAATTATGTAATTGTGGAGCTAGTCCTGGGTAGAAGTGATGTTATGTCACTTCCAAGATTAATTTATGAAAGACACTAAGCTCAAGGGCTTGCTCTCTCAGATCACTTCCTCTGGGGAAAGCCAGCTACCCCAGTAAGGCTATTTAGGCAGCCTATAAAGAGAACCATGTGGTGAGGAACTGAAGTCTCCCATCAAAAATCTGTATAAAACTGAAACCTTCCAACAATCACATGAGTGAAAGTTGAAAATGTTTCAGCTCCAGATGTTTCAGCTCCTGACATCTTGACTTACCCCGAACAAAAACTAAGGCACTACTGGGTTGCTGATCCACAGAAACTTTGTGAGATAATAAAAATTTGTTATTTTAAACTAGTATATTTAAGGGTAATTTCTTAGGCAGCAATGGTTAACTAATGTGGAGAGGGATGTGATTGGGTTTGAGGATTGGTTAATATAAGTCACATTGGTTGAAAAGTAAATATCTTTCCATAAGAGAGGAATAAAGGGAAAATCCTGTGTGGGTGACCCAGTGTCAAGCAGATGACTTTAACTCTGTATACACAACCAGCATCTAAACAGAGGTTGGAAAGAGCTGGATTACTCAACAAAATAAGTAGAGTAATTGTTCTGAGTTGAGTTGCTGCTCTGAGTAAGGGGCAGTGAAAAGGAAGAAGGGAATCAATTACATGCATGGAGATAGACTTGAGTTAGTCAAAATAATTTAGAAACTTTTAAAGATGAAATATGAGTAAATGTCAAGTTAAAATTGTCTGATTTTCTATGATGTAAACCTTCATCATTTGCTCAAATATTCAGCAAAGTGTCACACATATTAAAAATTTTGTGTAATGGTTTGTTTTCAAGATATCAAGAAAACAGCCAAGTGACCTAAAAAAGGCAAAAGAACGCTGCACGATGTAGAACAGGAAAATGGAAATCAGCAGCAGCACAAACCATGCCAAAGATGACCATAGAAATGTAAATTCCTTAACAAGTCACTGAAATCTTGAGCAAGTCATTGAACTATCCATAGGGCATAGAACAGAAATTCAAGATATTTTCTGTAGATCTTAAGGGCAAGAGGGAAAGCCACAAACTTCCTCTTTGTCTTATAGATGATACTAACCCTTTGCTGTTCATTCACTTATTGGTTGATGTTGTTCTCTGTAATCTTGGTGTTTGTTTTGTCACTATGTGTTTCAGAGGTTAGATCATATCTATAGAGTTGTGTTTTTGTACTTGTTGTTATGTGCAAGGCCTAGCAATGCAGCAATTGCAATTAGAAAATTAATCAATGTTGTTTGGCCATGTTCTTCTGTTGCAGACTTTGAAAGCATTATCTATCCATCCTTGCAAGCATTATTGAACACTTGCTACATGCTAGACAATTGGAGCTTACATTTGCTATACATTTGATTCTAACCTTGTATTTCCCGTTCTGCTGAAACTTCGTTTCTGTCTTTTTCATTATTCAATTATACTCTCCACTTGTGTGTCTTCAATATGAAATTGGAACATAGTATGACAACTTTTACTAATATTTCCTTTAAATTTTCACTTGACTCTTCCTAGAGAGATTCACAAAAGGTAGCCCCCAAACACAATACAATAAAGTCTTATTAATTTAACTCTACTAATTTGCAATGTGCTTTTTTTCTGTGACTTAAGGATACATAATGATGGGCAGTGGATTATGTGGACACCATAATTTGGAAGGGCCATCAATTGCTTTAGATTATAAAACCAGGATGTTCCTCAAAGATCTCAGCAGATTGAAAGCATGAACCAATTCAAAAAAATAAATAAATAAACTGTATATGGATCTTAAATAAGCCCCTCAAATTATCCACACAAAGTATGAGAGATAAGAATTAAAAGCAGCACACATGAAAAAGACTTACAGGGGAGTAGTTTGTTTAATGATATGTTAGTTTATGTCAAATGTGATGCAGATCCAAAAAAACAAAAATCTAGAGTGATATTAAACTGCATTAATAGAAGTATAATGTACAATTCTGTTTCTATATTTTATGAAGGATAGAAAACTAACTGGGACATGTCTGAAGGGAGATAGCAATTTGAGAAGGGTGTGGGAACCAGGGTCCTAGGAATAAGGAATGGTTGCTAGAGATAGAACAATTTTAAGAGAATACTCAAGGAGATGCACTCTCTGTTTGTAGATACCTGAAGGCCTGCCATACATGAATAGAGGCATAGAGGCTACAATTTGTTAGGTATATGCAGGGAATATTGACTAGTCTAATTTGCACAAAGTATAGCATACACATAAGGGAACAGTTGAAAACCAGCCATAAAAGGTCTTTTAGTGCCAGATTATAGAAGTCTTCAGAAGACAGGCAAAATAATATGGAAGTTAATCAAAAAGATTGTGGAATTCATTGGCAGTTTTAATCCGATATTTTTGGCAAGGTGACATGTATAAACACTGAAGAAAAATATTGTCGATCTTCGACCCCCAAGTTTTCCAGTTCCCTTCCTCATACTTATACAGTAATATGTGTATATATATATATATATATATATATATATATATGTTGCCCCTTGTTTAAGATATGAACATTTGCATACTCTATTCATTACATAACTTATTATTATTATTTCACTTAACATTTCTTGAAGATTGTTTCAAATAAGTACACATAAAACTGTTTCCTTCTTTTTCACGGCTGCATGATATTATATGGTTATGAATACACCATCATTTATTTGAACAGTAGTATGGTGCCTTTGAAGGGTTTAGAATATGACTGCAACATGATCAGGCCTGTGTTTCAGGAAGTTTAGCTGGCAGGATCGGAGCACTGAGAGACTGGAACAGAGAAACCAATTAAGAGGATCAATGAGAGAATATTTGTGAAAGCACTTTTCAGCTGTAATGCAGTGTATAAATATGAGTTATTATGGTTATAACTCACATCAGAGTTAATGAGGGGCTTGAGATCAGGATTTCTGACTCCAAATCTAGGCCCTTCTTTCTACATCTTGTTCTTTGGGTAATTCCACTCAGCTTTACCATGTCTACTTGTTGTAATGCTGACAATTAAGATGCTTACAGTGCTTTGTCATTTTCTCAGGGCTTGGTATTCAGGATCCTTGGCTTCTTTCAGCACAGTAGTAAGGTAGGTCTCACCCCTGATTTATATGTGCTGGGGTGACAGTTGAAGCTAGTATACAAAATCAGTTCACTTAGAGAGAAAAAAAATCAGAAACTTTAGAAACAGGCACCACCATGGGCCTAGTAGAAGGAAGTGGAAATAAATAAAGCTAGAAGAGCTAGAAAAAAAGTGATCCAAGAGGTAGGAGGAAAAGCAAATAAATTTAACGTCAAAAAATCATGGCCTTGTAGTACCCTTGTCTGTAGCACCTTGCAGTTTACAAAGTGCTTTCCATTTGAACATCAATACACCTAACTTTAATTTACTTCCCCACTTCAAAATGTAATAGAAAAACAAACAAAAAAAAAGATTAGGAGAAGGAGAAAAAAAGTCTAAGGAATTATTTATAATGTCTTTGTCAGGTTCTAGCATCTAGTGTAGGTGTTTTACAAGCATCAACTCTGAGTTATCTCTGTGTGGTAGATAGTACACCCTCACTATAGAGAAGAAGACTGAAATTAAGGGTGATTAAATGACCTGCCTAAGGTCACACAGTTTATAAGTGGCAGAACCAGGAATCTGACTCTTACCTTTCTTATTCCAGAGCCCCATGCTTTTTCCACTCTACCATAATATTCCTCCTTGAAGCACTGAAAAGGGATATCACAGAAAGTAAAAACACATCCAGATTGCTTACAAAAGTTCAAACTCATTCAGTGTTGGAGAGAGAAAATAAAATGCCAAATCTACAGGAGATTTCTGTTAGGTTCAAATAATTGACCTGGACCAAAAGCTGAATTAGACTACTTTACTATTTTAGAAGTTTGTTGCAAAGCACAGCTTTTAGTAGGCAAGTAGAATGGTTAGAGGAGAGGGGCAGGTTCAACCACACCATCTAAGAGGAGAAACTCAAAGAGGATTCTCATAAGACAACTTGAGAATTGAAGCTGTGACTTCTTTAGCTTCACCCTCTTCAAAGTACATAATTGACTGCTTGGCACATATTAAGTAATTAATAAGTTGTTTAAAGATGTCAGTTATTTGGTTTTATCTGGAAGGTAAAAGAATAAGAATTTAAATTTAAATTTAAATTTAAAACCAGACATCTCTCCTCCTTTAATTTTGTAGATAATCAGTCTTTCTCAACGTTTTCTCCATTCACATAACCTTTGTAATCATCCCACTTTCCTTGCCATAGCAAAATCAATTAAATGTCTAGGCCCCAAGTGTTTTGTAACTTGTACTACATCTGCTGTAGAAAAACTGTATAGCTGGCTTCACCACTCTGAATTCAGGGGCTAGAGGTACAGGAAAGCCAGTCAGCTAGAATGTAGCTTCCAAATTAGTCCCAAGTACCTTGGAGTGGCTCTAGGCATAAACTTTCCTTCCAACTCAGACCATATCTATTTCACCTGCAAGAAGAGGGACCAATTAATATAGAAATGAGTTTGTCTACTTGAGCACAAGCCGTGCAAATACTTTAAGTAGGGGAAGTCATGGGATATCTGTTTCTCAGAGGACAAGGTGAAACAAGAAAGGAGTCTGGAGGAGCTCCTTAGTTGCAGGGTAGGGAATATGCTGCCTGTCACTGTCAAGACATGAACTGAGGACACGATGGCCTTAGGAAGGCTCTCCTGAGCGTCTTTCTATCAATATTTATTGACTGGGATGGTCCTCTGTGACTTCTTTAGCTTCTTAATAGTCACTGTGGCATTGTACTAGTCACCGTGGTGGGGAAGTAGAGATGAACAAGATACAATCCTTTAGGGAACTCACACCATGAAATGTATAATTAAGGGCCAAATTATGGTAAGACTAGGGAAAGGGTGGTCAGAAACAACTTCAGGGCTTCTGCAGCAGGTTGTGTTTAACCTATGTCTTGAAGGAAGAGTTGGTGTTTAGAGATTTGGGGAAATAACTCCAAAGAATGGTGGGAGTAAAGGTTCCTAGGTGACAGTGGGCACCGTAGTGACCAAGCCAAGGTGGTGTAGGTGTGTGGAGAATAGGAAAAATAGCAATTTTTAGAAGGCTGACTAGGATGTAGATGTCCACTCTTTGATCAGAGAACACCCTTGGCCAAAAGGTAAGAGTCGAAGAAAGGCCATGAGAAGAACTCGATTTTACAGACCAAGTGAACATTAACTTGAAAATCAGGCTAAGCACCCTAGAAAGGCAGAGACCCTTTGCCAAACAGTAAGAGCCAAAGAGAGACATGGGCCCTTGGAAACACTTTCAGGCTTTCCTTGTTTCAGAGAGGGAAGAGGTTATATTCCAGCTTTTCTGTATTCTGTGTGACCTCTCTGTGCCTTGGTTTTCTCATTTATAAAAAGAAGGATAAAAATATGTCCTTTCTCAAGGGTGTTTTGAGGCTTAAATGACAGAATTCACATAACAAAGCACTTAGCTCATGCTTGTCCTATAAGCACTTGGTAAATTGTGACTGCTGTTAGTTTTCTTTAAATTGATATTATGCTCAAAGTTATACAGTGGCTTGCCCACACAGCTGACTCTCAAATACATGTTTTTAAAAGTTTGGTACAATATTAAGGTAATTATGTTAAGGAATACCCCAGGGCACACATCTGCAATTTCTCCCTGGTGACTCATTCCCTGGCTCATTGATGATGGGGAAGGCTTATCTCAATATTCAATTAGATTATTATTTTGATTGTCTGGCTCTGACAGGACCCACAAAATCTCTAATCCACTCAATTCATAATATCTGTCATTTCAGTTTGCAAAATCCGTTTATTTCTGTCATCTCATATGGATTTGAAAAACTGGGCCATAGGATGGTCAGGAACAGGTGCCCCTATTTTACAAAAAATCCTCAAGCTCATAAACATAAAGCTTCACTCAAGGCCACACAACATGAGGTGACCCTCAAACTCAGGTCTTGTGATTCTATTTCAGTGTGCTTTCCCTTAAAGGGCCTTGACTAAATCCTCCAGGACTAAATGAAGACTCAAATTTAGCCTTTAGCCTGTCAAGTTGACCAGGCAATGTGTGTGTGTGTGTGTGTGTGTGTGTGTATAGAAGAGTAGAGTTTGGTAGAAAGAGAAATCAGGAACCTAGTCTGGACTTGGGAGTGAGGAAGGTTTGAACCCACCTTTCTAGATGGGACCCATGCCAAGAACAAATTTACTTACTTTTAGTCTATTTTGTGAAGAAGAGAGAAGATTGGGATAAAAAGAGCACTGTGAGATAGTCCAAATCTCTAAAAAAGAGGCAATAGGCCAAAACTCAGAGCAACTATAATAGATTCCCCTCATCCTTGAAAAAGGCAAGGATGGGTGTTTGGGATCTTTGGTGTGGCACAGTACTTCTGCTTCCCTAATTGTACCATCAGCACCCACGTATTCTGTCTGGATTCATATTACCCTCAACAAGTTTATTGTATTGGTACTCTGAGTTCAAGAGTCCAGGTTTGAAAAAGTAATTTTGGACTAGTGACTCCACACGCTTTTGGTACTTGGGCAGATTAAGGACAAGAGAAGCCCCAGCACATCTGTTAGACAGAGACACTTAAGCCTGAACAAGTCATGTCTCCCTTCCCCTGCCCTCTGCTTGTCAATTAAGGCCTGTCTCTAGCATGTCAGGCAAAGAAAGAATCAGCACACTGGGGGATGCTTCTTCTGGTACAATCTGAGTCTTTTTACATACTAGGCTTCTGCTCCTAGTGAGGTAGGAGGCAGGGCTCGACTCCTGAGGTAGACCTTGGACACTGGGCCAGATTAAGGACTAGCTAAAACAGGGTGGGGGAGAAAGCAACTTTCAATGAAACTCACCCACCATGATGCCATGCCAATTTACCAGTCATGGCAATACCCAGGAGTTACCACCCCTTTCCATGACAATGACCCAATGACCCAAAATTTCCTAACTCTTCTGTGGAAATTTCTGCATAAACCATCCCCTAATCTGCATACAATTAAAGTATAAATATGATTGCAAAACTGCCTTGAGCCCCACTCTTTGCCTAAGCGGTAGCCTTTCCCTGGTACATTCACAGAGCTGTAACACTGCTGGAGCTGTAACACTGCCTCTTCAATAAAGCTGTTTTCTTCTACTTCTGGCTTGCCCTTGAACTATTGCCTGGGCAAAGCCAAGAACTCTCATTTGCTAAGCTCCACTTTGGAGCTCATCTGCTCTGCATTGCCAGAAGAAGGCCTCCTGACTTGGCAGTCTACTTTGCTTCTGACCATGAACTTGCCTCTGAAGTTTCAAGAGCAGGAAGGAAAAAGCTGAATGCTAGCTTTTGCCTGAAGCCAGGCACAGAATTCAGGCAACTCCCAGTGTCTTGGCATAGCCATGTGGGACAAAGTCAACCCTGCAGGACACATTTGTTGGCCTCACATGAATTACTGTTGTATAATAAATATACAAGAACAGAACTCAGCTGGTCTTTCAACCATAACATTAAAGTTTTCCTCATACCTTGGTCATCCTTCTGTTCAGGGAGGGATCTTGTTTATAAGCCTACTAAAGGTTTGGTGGAATCAAGGAAAGTCAATATTTCTGATATCATCTTTGAAGTGATAAGTAAGGGGAAGGAGTGATCACTCCATTGAGGCCAATTAGGAATGTTTTATTTCTTTTAAATACTCCAAATTTTCTTGTTCTCTTGGCAGGTGGGCATAGCCCTTTTGGACAGGTCAGCTTGGCCAAAATTCCTCAGAAGGGTATCTGCATAATTGACTTTTGTTAAATAATGTGACATAAGCTCTGAGGAATCATGATTCTTATGTCATCCCCCAGTATCAGCCAGCCATAGATGGATAATACCTGGAGAAGTCTTGAATCCCTGACCCAATTATTTGTTCCAGAACAGAAAGCACATGGTTTATGTTGAGAGTACATAGAAAAATACTTAAATGTCCAGGTCTCTAAATGCCTTCAGTCCCATCTTCATAAAAACACACCATAACTTGCTCTCAGTAGCGATCACAAAATAATTCTTTGGTCGGAGGTGGTCTTTAGGTGAGGAAAAAAAAAGTGGTTCCCGCATCCCAAACACTCTTTTATTGAGGAGTTGGCTCTTTCATTTTAGTTACTCAGCCTGAGCTCTTCTCAGTTGAAACCTAGGAGATGCTTGGGCTTTTTAATACTGTAGAAAGACAGTTATTTTTTAATAAGGAAAATGGAGTGGGGGTAGGTAGTAGGGAAACCCTGTCAAGAGAGAAGAGTGGATTACTTAAGAGCTAGGGACATATCCTTTGGGTTTTTTAGACTAAAGTGTTTAAGATCAAGAAGTCAGAAGAGGTCAAATTACTAGGTTGTATTTTAGATCCTTCACATGGAACTAGTGCAATTCACAGTGGCGTATTGCCATGGAAACATGAAACTTCATGTAATATATTTCTGGTATACAGCTGATGTGTTTCAGCTAGTTACTTTGGGTTCTAGTCTCCTTCAGCCAATTGGTGGCATTCAAGAAGTAACTAAAGAATCTCTCCTCACCACTTCTCTGTCCCCCTCTTGAAGATCAGAGTCCTAGCCAACACCAGCATTTTGTTCAGGCCAGGCATGAATTGTGTAATCCAGCACAGGAAAATAGGGAGCTCACATGATTGCTTTGAATCATTGTGTGCCTCATTCATCCCTATATTCCCCGTGTGTAGAATAGTACCTTGCATATAATAGGTGTTCATGAAATGTTTATTGAGTAAATAAATGCTTAAATAAATATTTCTAAGTACTGCCCCTGCCAAGAACTAAAGATTAATCTTTTCTCAGAGTACCTTCCCATTTCCCACCTCAACTTTTCATGTGCTAAATTCTTCCCAGTTATCTAAATGAAGAATGGACTTATGGGTAAAAGTGGAAGAAGATGTGGATGGGCCATAATGAGCTTCAACTCAGAATAATTCAAATAGTTAAACAGAACAGTTGCAGTGTATAAATTTCCCACTAGTGAGAAAAAGTCTTACTTTGCTCTTTCTTAAGCATTTAGCAGAAGGAAAATACCCTCAAAACCAAACTCTTGAGGTTCTGGCTAAATATCTTACATTCCCCGGATTTCCCAAATGTTTAACAACCCAACCTTGGAGTCTGTTTCACTCCCTAGCCAAGTCTCACAGGCATCCAAAGCATTCCATAAGGAGTTGATTGCATTGAATGATAAAGTATCAAAGCTGAAATGGAATTTAGAAATGGTAGAGCCCAACTCCTTCTTTTTACAAGTGTGGTACACTGGAACCCAGAGAGTGAAAGACGTTGGAAGCTTGGTCTGCTGACCACCAGGGTAGTGTTTTTTTCATCATGCCACGTGATTTCCTAGTGTTGGTCAATTTTGCAAAAGGACTCCAACCTCCTGCCCCTCCCAATAGGTTTATAGAATACAGTTTTCTAGGTTGAAAATACTACATGAACAGGAATAAGAGGGCTTGCGTCACATTCAAGAACCATATTGACTATAAATTGTAGGTTCATTTTGACCTGGAATGTGATGATATTGATGTGCTCCTATAGAAGGGCCAGAATCCATAGTCTCTGTCTCCTCCCCCCTAGTAAGATAAGCCAGGTGTGCCAGGGCATGTTGGCACAACACCCTCTCCCATGCTTTTTTTTTTTTTGGAACAGAGGTCTGAGGCCAAGTATATGTTAATGCAGCTATGCATAGTATCTAGGGTTCTCAATTCCTGAACTGGGAAGAAATGAGGCCAGGCTGAAAGAAACTAGGCTGTGAGGGAAGAAAATCTGTAATGACACATGAGAAAACAAGCCTCAAAGCAATTAAGAATAGTACTGGGTACTCTGGCTCAGATACTGCACTTTTCCCACAGTCTTCACAACCTGCAGACCAGGAGATTTCCTCCGGTGCCTACATCACCAGCACCGTGGGTTTCCAGCACAAAACTGGGCAGCCATTTTCGCCGCAGCAGTTTTTTGTTTTTTTTTTTCTCAAACCCCAGTGGCACCCGAAGTGCCAGCGAGACAGAACCTCTCATTCCCCTGAAAAAGGGGGCTGAAGCCAAGGAACTTAGTCATATGGCTCGGTGAATCCCACCCCCATGAAGATCAGCAAGATAAGATCCACTGGCTTGAAATTCTCACAGCCAACACAGCAGTCTGAGCTTGACCTGGGATGTTAGAGCTCAGTTGGGGGAGGGGCGTCCACTATTGCTGAGGCTCAGGTAGGCGATTTTAATCTCACCTGTGTAAATAAACTCCCCAGGAAGATTACACAGCAAATGGGTGGAATCCACAGCAGCTCGGCAAGGCCCATGCAGGCAGACTGTCACTAGACTCTCTTCTTGCTGGGGTGGGCATCTCTGAAAAAAGGCAGCAACCCATCAGGGACTTATAAATAAAGCCCCCACCTTCCTGGGACAGAGTACCTGGAAAAAATGGTGGTTGTAGATTCAGCTTCAGCAGACTCAAATGCCCTTGCCCGGCAGTTCTGAAGGAAGCTATGGATCTCCCAGCACAGCACTTGAGCTCTGATAAGGGACAGACTGCCTCCTCAAGTGGCTCCCTGACCCCTGTGTATCCTGACTGGGAGACACCTCCCAGCAGGGGCTGAAAGACACCTCATACAGGAGAGCTCTGGCTGGCAACTGGCAGGTACCCTTCAGGTATGAAACTACAAGAGGAAGGTACAGGCAGCAATCTTTGCTGTTCTGCAGCCCCTGCTGGTGATTTCTAGGCAAGCAGGGTCTGGAGTGGACCTCCAGCAAACTCCAGAAGACCTGAAGCAGAGGAGTCTAACTGCTAGAATAAAAACTAACAAATAGAAAGAATTTGTTTCAACATCAACAGAAAGGACATCCACTCAGAGTCACCATCCGAAGGTCACCAACTTCAAAGACCAAATGTAGCTAAATCCCTGATGATGGGAAGAAACTAGTGCAAAAAGGATAAAATCTCCAAAAACCTGAACACCTCTTCTCCTCCAAGGAATCACAACTCCTCATCAGCAAGGGAACAAAACTGGATGGAGAATGAGTTTGATGAATTGACAGTAGCAGGCTTCTGAAGGTGGGTAATAATAAACTTCTCCCAGCTAAAGGAGCACATTCTAACTCAATGCAAGGAAGCTAAGAACCTTGAAAAAAGGTTAGATGAAATGCTAACTAGAATAACCAGCATAGAGAAGAACATAAACAACTTGATGGAGCTGAAAAACACAGCACAAGAACTTCATGAAGCATACACAAGTTTTAATAGCTGAATTGATCAAGCAGAAGAAATATATTACAGATTGAAGATGACCTCAATGAAATAAAGTGAGAAGGCAAGAATAGTGAAAGAAGAGTGAAACGAAATGAAGAAAGCCTCCAAGAAATATGGGATTATGTGAAAAGACAGAATCTATGTTTGATTGGTGTGCCTGAAAGTGATGGGGAGAAAGAAATCCAGTAGGAAAACACTCTTCAGGATATTATACAGGAGAACTTCCCAACCTAGCAAGGCAGGTAAACATTCACTTGATCTTAGCCAAAAGGCCGAGAAGCGATAAGGCAGGTAAACATTCAAATCCAGGAAATACAGAGAATAACACAAAGATATTCCTCGAGAAGAACAACCCCAAGATACATAATTGTCATTTTCACCAGGGTTGAAATGAAGGAAAAAATGCTAAGCGCAGCCAGAAAGAAAGGCCAGGTTACCAACAAAAGGAAGCCCATCAGACTCACAGTGGATCTCTCAGAGGACAATATTCAACATCCTTATAGAAAATGATGAGTTTGTGTCCTTTGTAGGGACATGGATGAACCTGGAAACCATCATTCTCAGCAAACTGACAGAAGA
>NW_016108245.1:94254-101049 GCF_001604975.1 Cebus imitator | reverse complement strand
TCGCGAAGTTCTCCTGTTGTATTTTTCAGCTCCATTAATTCACTTATATTCTCTCTAAATTGTGTGTTATTGTTAACATTTCGTCAAACCTTTTTTCAAAGTTCTTAGTTTCTTTGCATTGGTTTAGAACAAGTTCTTTTAATTCCCAGAAGTTTCTTATCATCCACTTTTTAAAGCCAGCTTCTGCTAATGGAACACAGTCTTTCTCCATCAGGTCTTGTTCTGTTGCTGATGAGGAATTGTGATCCCCTGTAGAGGGAGAGGCATTCTGATTTTGGGTATTCTCAGCCTTGTTAGGCTGGTTTCTTCCCTTCGTTATAAATTTATCCATCTGTGGTCTTTATAATTACCGTCTTTATAGTTGGGTTTCCAACTTGTTGATTCCCAGTGCTAGAATCTGAGCAACCCGCTGCGCCGACCAAAACAACGGCTTTAAGATTGATGGTGCTCTCCTGACTCTGCACCAAGAACCGCCACACCAAGGCAGGTAAAACCGCCTCACCGGCCTCAAGAGTCGCGCTGGCGACACGTGGAGCTCCTCCACTGGGAATCTCCTGGTGCGTGAGCAACAAAAATTGATCTGAAAGTGTGGCGTCCTCTCGTTCTGTGCTCTTTCATTGGGAGCTGCAATCCCGAGCTGCTAGTGATCAGCCATCTTGGATCTCTCTCAGAGCTAACTATCCTAAATATATATGGTCTAAGTACAGGAGCACCAAGATACATAAAGCAAGTTCTTAATGACCCACAAAGCGAGTTAGATTCCCACATAATAATAGTGAGAGACTTTAACACCCACTGTCAATATTAGACAGATCAATGAGAAAGAAAATTAACAAGCATATCCAGGACTTGAACTTTAATCTGGTGCAAGTGGACCTAATAGGCATCTGCAGAAGTCTCCACTGCAAATCCACAGAATATACATTCTTCTCAGGGCCACATCACACTTATTTTAAAAGTGACCACATAATTGGAAGTAAAACACTCCTCAGCAAATGCAAAAGAACAGAAACCATAACAGTCTCTCAGACCACAGTGCAATCAAATTAGAACTCAGAATTAAGATACTCACTCAAAACCACACAACAACATGGAAACTGAACAACCTGCTTCTGAATGACTACTGCATAAATAATAAAATGAAGGCAGAAATAAAGATGTTCTTTGAAACCAATGAGAAAGAAGACACAATGTACCAGAATTTCTGGGACACATTTAAAGTAGTATCTAGAAGGAAACTTATAACACTAAATGCTCACAAGAGAAAGGAAGAAAGATCTAAAATTAACACCCTAACATCATGATTAAATGAACTAGAGGAGCAAGATCAAACAAATTCTAAAGCCAGCAGAAGACAAAAAATATAACTAAAATCAGAGCAACATTGAAGGAGCTAGACACACACACATACACACACACACACACACACACACACACACACACACACACACACAAACCCTTTAAAAAATCAGTGAATCCAGGAGCTGGTTTTTTTGAAAAGATCAACAAAATAAATAGACCACTATCCAGAATAATAAAGAAGAAAAGAGAGAAGAAACAAGTAGATGCAATACAAAATGATAAAGGGGATGTCACCACCGATCCCACAGAAATATAAACTACTATGAGAGAATACTACAAACACCTCTATGCAAATAAACCAGTAAATCCAGAAGAATTTGATAAATTCCTGAACACTTACAGCCTTCCAAGACTAAACCAGAAAGAAGTTGAATCCCTGAATGGATCAATAACAAAGTCTGAAGTTGAGGCAGCAATTAATAGACTACCAACGAAAAAAATTCCAGGATGAGACAGATTCACAGCTGAATTCTACCAGAGGTAAAAAGAGGAGCTGGTACCAAACCTTCTAAAACTACTTAAAAGAATACAAATAGAGATAATCCTCCCTAATTCATTTTATGAGACCAACATCATCCTGATATCAAAACCTGGCAGAAAGGCAACTAAAAAAGAAAATTTCAGGCCAATATCCTTGATGAAAATTGATGTGAAAATCCTCAATAAAATGCCAGCAATCCGAATCCAACAGCACATCAAAAAGCTTATCCATCATGATCAAGTTAGCTTCATTCCTGGGATAGAAAGCTGGTTCAACATATGCAAATCTATAAACGTAATCTATCACATAAACAGAAAGAAAGACAAAAACCACATGATGTTCTCAATGGATGCTGAGAACGCCTTCGACAAAATTCAACAGCCCATTATGCTAAAATCTCTCAATAAATGTCTTTATTGAGAAGTATCTGTTTATATCCTTCTCCCACTTTTTGATGGGGTTGTTTCTTTCTTGTAAATTTGTTTCAGTTCTTTGTAGATTCTTGATATGAGCCCTTTGTCAAATGGGTACATTGCAAAATTTTTCCCATTCCGTTTGTTGCCTATTCACTCTAATGACAGTTTCTTTTGCTGTGCAGAAGCTCTTTAGTTTACTTAGATCCCCTTTGTCTATTTTGGCTTTTGTTGAAATTGCTATTGGTGTTTTAGTAATGAAGTCCTTGCTTATGCCTATATTCTGAATGGTATTGCCTAGGTTTTCTTCTAGGTTTTTATGCTGTTATGTCTTATGTTTAAATCTTTAATCCATCTGGAGTTAATTTTTGTATAAACTGTAAGAAAGGGATCCAGTTTCAGCTCTCTGCATATGGCTAGATAGTTTTCCCAATACCATTTTTAAATAGGGAATCCTTTCCCAATTGCTTGTTTTTGTCAGCTTTGTCAAAGATCAAATGGGTGTAGATGTGTGGCATTACTTCTGAGGCCTCTGTTCTGTTCCAATTGGTCTATATCTCTGTTATGGTACCAGTACCATGCTGTTTTGATTACTGCAGGCTTGTAGTAAAGTTTCAAGTCAGGTAGCATGATACCTCTAGTTTTTTCTTTTTTCCCTAAAATTTCTTGGCTCTGTGGGCTCTTTTTTGGTTCCATATGAAGTTTAGGGTGGTTTTTTTCCAATTCTGTGAAGAAAGTCAATAATAGCTTGATGGGGATAGCATTGAATCTATAAATTACTTTGGGCAGTATGACCATTTTCACGGTATTGATTCTTCCTAACCATGAGCATGGAATATTTTTCCTTCTGTTTGTGTCCTCTCTTATTTCCTTGAGAAGTGGTTTGTAGTTCTCCTTGAAGAGTTACTAAACATCCCTTGTGAGTTATATTTGTAGGTGTTTTACTCTTTATTAGCAATTGTGAATGGGAGTTCACTCATGATTTTGGCTATTTGTCTGCTATTGGTGTATAAGAATGCTTGTGACTTTTGCACATTGATTTTGTGTCCTTAGACTTTGCTGCAGCCAACAAACATGAAAAAAGCTCATCACTGATCATTAGAGAAATGCAAATCAAAAGTACATTGAGATAATATCTTACACCAGTTAGAATGGCAACCATTAAAAGATCAGGAGACAACAGATGCTTGAGAGGATGTGGAGAAATAGAAACGCTTTTACACTGTTAGTGGGAGTGTAAATCAGTTCAACCATTGTGGAAGACAGCGTGGTGCTTCTTCAAGGATCTAGAAATAGAAACACCATTGAACTCAGCAATCCCATTACTGGGTATATACCCAAAGTATAATAAATCATTCAAGTTTAAAGCCTCATGCACATGTATGTTTATTGTAGCTCTGTTCATGATAGTAAATACTTGGAACCAACCCAAATGCCCATCAAAGATAGATGGGATAAAGAAAATGTGGCACATATACACCAGAGAATACTATGCAGCCATAAAAAAGGATGAGTTCATATTCTTTGCAGAGACATGGATGAAGCTGGAAACCATCACTCTCAACAAACTGACACAAAAACAGAAAACTAAACACTGTAGTTTCTCACTTATAAGTAGCAGGGAGTTGGGGGATTGGGGAGGACTAACATTAGGAGAAATACCTAATGTAGTTGATGGGGAGATGGGTATAGCAAACCACCATGACACGTATATACCCATGTAACAAACCTGCACATTCTGCACTTGTACCCCAGAACTTAAAGTATAATAAAACAAATAAATAAAATAAATAGTTGAAAAAATTGTAGTACCAGGTTAAAATATATATACGAAAAATAAAAACTCTCAATAAACTAGGTATTGATGAAACATATCTCAAAATAATAAAAGCTGTTTATGACAAACAAGCAGCCAATATTATACTGAAGGGGCAACAACTGGAAGCATTCCCTTTGAAAACTGGCACAAGAATGACCTCTCTCACTCCTCCTACTCAACATAGTATTGATAGTTTTGGCCACGGCAATCAGGGAAGAAAAAGAAATAGAGTATTCAATTAGGAAAAGAGAATGTCAAATTGTCTGTATTTGCAAATGACATGATTGTATATATAGAAGACTCCATTGTCTCAGCCCCAAGTCCCATTAAGCTGGTAAGCAACTTCAGCAAAGTCTCAGGATACAAAATCAACATGCAAAAATCACATTCTCACACACCAGTAATAGACAAACAGAGTCAAATTACGTGTGAACTCCTTTTCACAGCTGCTACAAAGAAAATAAAATAAGAATACAACTAACAAGGGATGTGAAGGACTTCTTCAAAAAGAACTACAAACTGCTGCTTAAGGAAATAAGAGAGGACACAAACAGTTGGAAAAACCGGCCACAGTAATCAAAACAGCATGATACTGGAACCAAAACCAAGATATAGACCAATGGAACAGAACAGAAGCCTCAGAAATAATGCCACACATCTACAACCATCTGATCTTTGACAAATCTGACAAAAACAAGCAATGTGGAAAGGATTCCCTATTTAATAGATGGTGTTGGGAAAACTGGCTAGTCATATGCAGAGAGCTGAAACTGGATCACTTCCTTACACCTTATACAAAAATTAACTCCAGATGGATTAAAGATTTAAGCATAAAACCTAACGCCATAAAAACCCTAGGTGAAAACCTAGGCAAAACCATTCAGGCCATAGGCATGGGCAAGGACTTTATGACTAATACACCAAAAGCAATTCAACAAAAGCCAAAATAGACAAATGGGATCTAAGTAAACTAAAGAGCTTTTGCACAGCAGAAGATACTTCATTAGATTGAACTGGCAACCAACAAAATGGGAAAAAAACTTTGCAATGTACCCATCTGACAAAGGGCTCATAACAAGAATCTACAAAGTATTTCAATAAATTTGCAAGAAAAAACCACAAACAACCCCATCAAAAATTTGTCAGAGGATATAAACAGACACTTCTCAAAAGAAGACATTTATGCAGCCGACAAATGTATGAAAAAAAGCTCATCATCACTGGTCATTAGAGAAATGCAACACCACATATTTTCACTCATAAGTGGGTGTTTAACAATGAGAACAGATGAATACAGGGAGGGGAACAATACACACTGTGGCATGTTGGGGGGTGGGGAGCTAGGGGAGGGATACCAGGGGATGGGGGTATAGTGAAGGGATAGCATTAGAAGAAATACTTAATGTAGGTGACAGGGTGATGGATGCAGCAAACCACCATGGCACGTGTATACCTGTGTAACCAACCTGCATTTTCTGCACACGTACCCCAGAACTTAAAGTATAATAAATAATAAAAATAATAAAGAAAAGCACTGGGCTTTCATGATGCACATTATTAATTTTGGCTTGCCCTAGTCAAAATACTTAACTTCTCTGACCTTGATTTTCTCATCTGTAAAGTGGGGGAAAATCGGCTCTGGTTTAGCTATTTTTAAGGAACTATGAAAGTTATTTGGAAGTGATGGTGTTATGCAAATGTTCCTTGTGACTGGAACTGAACATTTTTAAACCTTTGAGTCAAGTAACTCCAGTTGAAGATATCACTGCCTTTACTTAGATAAACATTGGCCAGAAAAGCATAGAATGATTAATGAGTGATTGTTGTTTATTTTGCAATTAAATACTATGCAAAACACTTGTTTCTGAACATACTGGCCTTCAGATGGGCAAATCAGAATCACCAGGTAAATGTTTTAAAAATCCAGATGCTGAGGCTCTACCTTGGATCTGAGGTTCACATTTGAAGAGGGAGGAAGGACATCTTTATTTCCAAATAATAATCCCTAGAAGATAATTATACTTATTCAATTTGGAAATCACTGATTCAGTAAACTGAGTAAGGAGGTGAAATATAGGGAAAAAACGGCAGGCTCTGGCTCCAGGCAGACAAAGTTCAAGTCTTGACCTGTAGTAAATCATATCCCTTCACAGAGCCTTCAGTTTTGCATTACCAAAATAGAATTATGGAGAGAAGATCCAAGATGGCCGTTTAAGAACAGCTCAGGATTGCAGCTCCCAGTGAAAGCGCAGAGGGTGAGTGGATGCCACATTTCCAGATGGATTTTTATTGCCCACAGACCAGGAGATTCCCAGGCAGAGGAGACCCACAGGTTGCCAGCACAGCTGTTTTGGCAAGCACAGCCATTTTGGCTGGTGCGGCTGTTTTGGTCTGTGGGGCTGCTTTGCCCAGTGTGGCCGCTTCGCCGGCGCCCTGGCACAGTGGTTCTCCGTACAAAATACACTGGTCCAGGTGCCCTTTTAGCTGGCGATTGGAGCCCCAGGAAATCACCCATTCATCTGATTAAAAAGGGGACTGAAAAGAGAGCCAGGTCAGTAGATTCCTGGGCAAAAATAGTGCCACGAATCTCAGCACTGCTGTTTAAGCTGGCGCAGTGAGTCACTGCACTGGAAATCACACAGATGCCAGTGCCTTTTCAACAAGTGACTGGAACACCTGGAGAGAGTAGACTATTCAACCAAAATAAAAAAAAAAAAAAA
>NW_016108245.1:91698-92621 GCF_001604975.1 Cebus imitator | reverse complement strand
AGGGCAGCCAGAGAGAAAGGTCAGGATACCCACAAAGTGAAGCCCAACAGACTCACAGCAGATCTCTCAGCAGAAACCCTACAAGCCAGAAGAGAGTGGGGGCCGATATTCAACATCCTTAAAGAAAAGAACTTTCAACCCAGAATTTCATATCCAGTCAAACTAAGCTTCATAAGTGAAGGAAAAATAAAATCCTTTGCAGACAAGCAAGTACTCAGAGATTTCATCACCACCAGGCCTGCTTTACAAGAGCTCCAGAAAGAGGAACTACACGTAGAAAGGAACAACCAGTACCAGTCACTCTAAAAACATACCAAATGGTAAAGAGCATCAACACAATGAAGAATCTGCATCAACTAAAAGGGAAAACAGCCACTAGCATGAGAATGACAGGATCAAATTCACACATAAAAATATTAACCCTAAATGTAAATGGACTAAATGCCCCAATAAAAAGACACAGACTGGAAAATTGGATAAAAAGACAAAACCCATTGGTGTGCTGTATCTAGGAAACCCGTCTCACATGCAAGGATACACAAAGGCTCAATATACAGGGATGGAGGAAGATTTACCAAGCAAATGGAGAGCAGAAAAAGAGCAGGAGCTGCAATTCTCATCTCTGATAAAATACACTTTAAAGCAACAAAGATCAAAGGAGACAAAGAAGGACATTACATAATGTTAAAAGAATCAGTGCACCAAGAAGAGCTAACGATCCTAAATATATACGCACCCAATACGGGAGGACCTGGATACATAAGGCAAGTTCTTAACGACTTACAAAGAGACTTAGACTGCCACACAATAATAATGGGAGACTTTAACACCTGATTGTCAATATTAGACAGATCAACCAGACAGAAAATTAACAAGGATATCCAGGACTTGAACTCAGACCTGGACCAAGCAAACCTAATAGA
>NW_016108245.1:82967-88533 GCF_001604975.1 Cebus imitator | reverse complement strand
GGACAGGGAAAATGTGGCACATATACACTATGGAATATTATGCAGCCATCAAAAATGATGAGTTTGTGTCCTTTGTAGGGATATGGATGGACCTGGAAACCATCATTCTCAGCAAACTGACACAAGAACATACCAAACACCGCATGTCTCACTCATAGGTGGGTGTTGAACAATGAGAACACATGGACACAGGGAGGGGAGCACTACACATTGTGGTCTGTTGGGGGGAACTAGGGGAGGGATAGCGGGGGATGGGGAGTTGGGGAGATATAGCATGGGGAGAAATGCCAGATATAGGTCATGGGGAGGAAGGCAGCAAATCTCACTGCCACGTGTGTACCTATGCAACAATCTTGCATGTTCTTCACATGTACCCCAAAACCTAAAATGCAATAAAAAACAAAACAAAACAAAAAACAAAAAACAAACAAACAAAAAATAGAATTATGTACCTAGAGGTTACTGTGGGGTTTAAAGATGATGATGTAGGTAAGCTGCAGGCACAGTTTATCACATGTAGCAAGCACTCAAAAGTGTTCTCTCCTTCATTGACCTGTCCTTTCCTTATTTTGGCCTGATTTGTTTTTAACTCTAGATGACATGGACCTCTTCTGTTCAACTCATTCTGCATGATTCTCAAAGATGTAGTGAAAGTATGGAGAGTTATGCAGAAGTAGCAGCTGAGTAGCTGCTTATCCAAGATAACAGTTTATCTTGGAAAGACATATGGTAAGTAGGGACCATAATACAAGACTGGCATAACATTGTCCTCTGGGGTTGAACAATTGAGGAGACATGAGCAGGGACTTGGCAGTGCATATATACTGATTAGATAATGCCATGAAATCTCTGTTTTTGGCGGTAGTGTAAGTAACCATCTTCTGGGAAGTAACAAAGCTATCTATTTCCTGGGCATGGTCTAGCCACCCATTCTCTGGGCTTTGTGTCTCAACCAGAAGCTGTAAAGACAAGGAGAATATCTACATAATGGAATCTAATTTCCAGACTGCACAAAATGATGACTCACCAATGTTTAAAAAGGATCTTGGTAGAAGGATGAATCCTTCCCCTTTCTGGTGAAAAAACTGAGGTTAGAAAGAGAAGCGTCTCAGAGCTAAGAGTTAGAAATCAAAGCTGGTCTGTCTGTCTCTCAGTTCCATACTCTCAGTTGTACCCAACCTTTGGTCTTCCTCATTATAAATCTGAGAAGCTGCAATGCCTTATGCTAGTTACCATTTTACAGATAGAGAAATTGGAGCATAAGAGTACACCATGACTGGGTGTGTACTGACAAACTAAGGTAAACAATTGACAGCTTTTTTGGGAAAATTCAGGTGAAGTTCTCACTTTCATTAGATTTATCCTAAGATGCACTAATTTTTCCCTGGAGGGCTTGTTAAACACAGATGGCTGGGTCCTAATTTCAGAGATTCAGATTCTGTTAGTCTGGGATAGAGACAGGGAATTTGCATTTTTAATAAATTCCTAAGTAATGCTTATGCTGTTGATCCAGGAACCACAGTTTGAGAACCACTGTTGTAAGTAATGCATTGGTTTTAATAATTGGCTTATGACATCAAGCTTTCAGGCACCATCCACTAGGATAAAGTAGTTTAAAAATATTTATATGCAAGGTCCCAGGGCATCTCTGTTAGAGACATCTGATGCTACCCACGACCTTACTCTCCATAGACTCGAGCAAAGACAGTGTGACCTAGGCTTTGGTATCAGACAGGTGGGGTACGATTTCCTAGCATGTGACCTCAAAAATGTCATATGACTTCTCTGAGTCTCAGTGTCTTCATTTTTAAAATGGGGGTAATAAAGTTGCTACATAGGGCTGTCATAAAGATCGTAGAAATCAATGCATGCAAATCCTTCAAAGACAAGAAGAAAGACATTTTTAAAGAGTAAAAACAGTTGAGAGACATTTTTAAAGAGTGAAATATTTCTTTTTCTGGACCACCTCTAATTCTTGTCAATTTAAACTCCTTGGGTGCCTGGTCTTTTGTTGCAGAAGGTGGCAGACAGAAATGTCTTCAAGTGGCTGTGAAGGAGCCAACAGATATGCTACAGGTGTTTATTCATTCCTATCAACACAGGCTAAATTCAGATTTCCTATGTTCTTAGCCCTGGTTCCTTTTAATATGATGCCTCCAACAGCCAAGCTGCAGTCATTCCAAGAGCCTGAAAAACGCAGATGGCACTGTAATTGTTATCACCCATTTTTCATTTGTAGAGGACTGGGTATTTAGATAAAAGGGAAATTCCTTAAGAGGTAGACAGAAGATATAGTCATTTCCAACTGTGTCATATTGTTCTCTCTTAGAGAGTAGAGTGGAAAGGTTACCAGAGTCTGGAAAGATGGGTGTGAGAACATGTTCTGCTACTAATTTACTTAGTGGCCTTGTATAAGTCTCTCCTGCTTTTCAGGCCACAATATTTTGTCTGTAAGATAAGGCACAGTACTGAGATTCAATGGTCTTGAATGGACCTGCAATATCTGAATTCTAGATTCAGCAGGACAGACAACTTGCTCCTAGCCGTAGCTATATGTATGGACTCACTATGTGATGGAAAATTCCTTTTCATTTCTGAGCATTAGTTTTATCAGTTACAAACTTGGGAATAATTATAAACCATGCCTTAAATTTCTTTCAATATTTATGCTAAGAATCTAATATGTACTATTCAAAATATCTTTGATTATCTGATAAGTTAATATTCAGAATATGTAAAAAACTCCTACAACTCAACAATAGACAAACAAATTTACTAAAAATTTGGCCAAGAACTTGAATAGACATATCTCCAAAGAAGATACACAAATGGCTGATAAGCACATGGAAAAATGTTTGATACCACTAATGCAAACCAAAACCAAGGAGATAGCACCTCATACTCATTAAAATAACTACTATGAAAACAAAACCGAAAATAACAAGTGTTGGTAAGGATGCAGAGAAATTGGAACACTTGTGCATTGTTGGTAGTATTGCCAAATGATATCACCGCCACAAAAACAGTATGACAGTTTCTTTAAAAGTAGTTAGAATCACTGTATATAATCCAAAAATTCTACTTCTGGATATATACCCAAAGCAGTTAAAAGCAGGCTCTCAAAGAGATATTTCCATAACCATGTTTATAGGCATTCAAAATAGCCAAAAGTGAAATCAACCTGTGCTCACTGAAAGATGAGTAGATGAAGAAAATGTGGTACAGAAGTACAAAGAAATATTATTAAGCCTTATAAAAGAAGAAAATTGAGACACATGCTACAGCATGAATGAATCTTGAGGACATTATGCTAAATGAAATAAACCAGTTGCAAAAGGTCGTATACAATATGATTCCCTTTATATGATGTGCCTAGAGTAGTTGAATTCACAGGAGATGGGGGCAGGAGGGATTGGAGTATTATTGTTTAATGGTTAAAGCTTTAGTTTTGCAAGATGAAGGAGTACTGGAGATTGACAGTGGTGATAATTGCACAACAATGTGAATGTACATAACACCACTGAATTATACACTTAAAATGGTTGAGATAATACCTTTCGTGTTATGTGTATTTTGTGACAATTAAAAATAATATATTTCTTTGAAAATTGACAAGTGTTCCATAAATTTGGAAATATAATTTGTGTATCGTTTATAATTTTTTTATATTTTAGGAATATAGCGCCACCTTCATTAATTGTATATATTTTTTTAAAAAATTGAAGTATGATTGACATACCAAAACTGTACATGTTTAATATGTACATTTTAATGAGTTTGAAAACACATATGCACCCATAAAACCATCATCAAAAAAAGTCATAAACATACATATCAGCTATAAAAATTTCTGTCCTCCCTATTTTTTGTGACAAAGACATTTAACACACCATCTAACCTCTTTACAAATGTTGCAGTATACAATACATTATTGTTAACCACATGCATTTGCTGTACGGTTGGAAAACTCTTTGACCAACATCTCATTTTCCCCAACTACCAAACCCTGGCTGCCACCATTCCACTCTCTGTTTCTATTAATTTGACCATCTCAGATTCTTTATATAAAGGGGATTATGCAGTATTTGTTCTGTGTCTAGCTTAGCATAATATCATCCAAGTTGATCCATGTTGTTACAAATGGTAAAATTTCATTATTTATTTATTGTTAAGTTTTATTTCAATAGTTTTTGGGGTACACTTGGTTTTTGGTTACATGGATAAGTTCTTTAGAGATAATTTCAAATATTTTATTGCACCTGTCACCCGAGCACTGTACACTGTACCCAATATGTAATCTTTTTTTATTCTTCACTCACCTCCCAACCTTCACTCCTAAGTCCCCAAAGTCCATTATATCCTTCTTATGGTTTTGCATCATCATGGCATCAAATCAGGAATGGAAACCCAAACACCATATGCTTGTAAATAAGAGCATATGATGTTTGGTTTTCCATTCCTAATTTACTTAGAATAATGGCCTCCAGCTCCATCCAAGTTGCTGCAAAAGACGTTATTTTATTCCTTTTTGTGGCTAAGCAATTTTCCATGGTGTATATATACCACATTTTCTTTATTCAGTTGTTGGTTGATGGACACTTAGGTTGGTTTTATATCTTTGTAATTGAGAATTGTGCTGCTATAAACATGCATGTGCATGTGACCTTGTCACATAATTACTTATTTTCCTTTGGGTAGATATCCAGTGGGGAGATTGCTGGATTGAATGGTAGTCGTTTTAGTTCTTTAAGAAATCTGCATGCCATTTTCCATAGTGGTTGTACTGATTTACATTCCCACCATCAGTGTAAAGTGCTCCTTTTTCAACACATTTATACTAACTTTTTTTTTTTTTACTGTTTAATTACAGTCATTCTTGCAGAAGTAAGTTGGTAACTCATTGTCATATTAATTTGCATTTTCCTGATGATTAGTTATGTTGAGTATTTTTTTCATATGTTTTCTGGCTGTATGTATATAATAGTATATTCTTTTGATAATAGTCTGTTCGTGTCATTTGACCACATTTAAATGAAATTCTTTTTTCATGCTCATTTGTTTGAGTTTCTCGTAGATTCTGGATACTAGCTGTTTTTCAAATGCATAGGTGTAAGTATTTTCTACCATTCTGTGGGCTGTCTTGTTACTCTACTGATTATTTATTTTGCTGTGCCGTAGTTTTTTAGTGTATTTAGGTCCCATTTATTTATTTTTGTTTGTGTTGCATTTGCTTTTGGTGCTTAGTCATGAATTATTTGCCTAAGCCAATGTCTAGAAGAGTTTTTTCAGTATAATATTCTATAATTTTTATGATTGCAGATCTTAGACTTAAGTCTGTGATCTTGAGTTGATTTTTGTATAGGTGAGAGATAGGGATCCAGTTTCATTCTTCTTCATGTGGCTTCCCAATTTTCCCAGCACCATTTATTGAATAGGGTGTCCTTTCCCCACTATATATTTTTGTATGCTTTGACAAGTATCAGTTGGATGTAAGTATTTGGCTTTGTTTCTGGATTCTATATTCTGTTCCATTGGTCTACATGCTACCACAACCAAGAAATGACAT
>NW_016108245.1:58433-82897 GCF_001604975.1 Cebus imitator | reverse complement strand
ATGCAAAAATTCTCAAGAAACTACTAGTTAGCTGAATCCAATAACATACCAAAAAGATAATTCATCATGATCAAGTGGATTTCATACTAGAGATGCAGGGATGGTTAACATACGCAAATCAATAAATGTGATACATTACACAAACAGAATTAAAAACAAAAACCATATGATCATCTCAATAGATCCAGAAAAAGCACTTGTTAAAACCCAGCATCCTGTTATGATTAAAATCCTCAACAAAAAGCATAGAAGAAATTTACCTCAAAGCCATCTATGACAATCCCACAGCCAACATCATACTGATTGAGGAAAAGTTGAAAGCACTCCCCTCTGAGAAGTATAAAAACACAAGGATGCTCACTTTTACTACTTCTATTCAACATAGTACTGGAAGTCCTGGCCAGAGCAACCAGATAAGATGAAGAATAAAGGGCATCCAAATTAGAAAAGATGAAGTCAAACTGTCACTGTTTACTGAAGATATGATCTTATATATCATTGGTGAACTGCTTTTTGTTTCATTTATCTTCTGTAATTTTGTTTTGTTTCAATTTTGTTTAGTTTTGTTCTTATCTTTTTTTTTCCTACTACTGGGTTTGGGTTTGGTTTGTTTCTGTTCCTATAGTTCTTCAAGGTGTGACATTAGATTATCTATTTGTGCTCTATCGGACTTTTTGATGTAGTCATTTAATGCTATAAATTTTCCTCCTAGCACCACTTTTGCTGTATCCCAGAGGTTTTGATAAATTGTGTCACTATTATAGTTCAGCTCTAATAAATTTTTAATTTCCATGTTGAGTTTATTGTTGACCCAGGGACAATTCAAAAGTAGACTATTTAATTTTCAGGTACTGGTATAGTTTTGAGTGTTCCTTTGGAAGTTAATTTCCAGTGTTATTCCACTGTGTTCTGAAAAGATACTTTATATGATATTTTCTTAAACTTATTGAGACTTGTTTTGTGGCCTTGATATCATATGATCTATCACACAGAATGTTTCATGTGCTGATGAAAAAATGTGTATTCTGAAGTTGTTGTGTAGAATGCTCTGTAAATATCTGTCAAGTCCATTTATTCTATCATATAGTTTAAGTCTATTGTTTAATTGTTGAATTTCTGTCTTGATGACCTGTTTAGTGCTATCCCTGCAAAGGACATGAACTCATCTTTTTTATGGCTGCATAGTATTCCATGGTGTATATTTGCCACATTTTCTTTATCCAGTCTATCACTGATGGGCATTTGGGTTGATTCCAAGTCTTTGTTATTGTGAACAGTGCCACAATAAGCATACATGTGCATGTGTCTTTATAATAGAATGATTTATAATCCTTGGGGTGTATACCCAGTAACCAGGTTGCTGGGTCAAATGGTATTTCTAGTTCTAGATCCTCGAGGAATCACCACACTGTCTTCCATAATGGTTGAACTAACTTACACTCCCACCAACAGTGTGACAGCATTCCTATTTATCCACATCCTCTTCAGCATCTATTGTCTCCTGAATTTTTAATGATCAACATTCTAACTGACATGAGATAGTATCTCAATGTGGTTTTGATTTTCATTTCTCTAATGACCAATGATGATTACCTATTTTTTTCATATGTTTGTACAAGGGAAGTGTTTAGTGTTTTGAGAGAATGAGTAGACCCTCATGTACTCTATATAGGCCCTTCAACCACAGATAATTTGGCTTGATGTTGAGAATAATTAGTTCAATGTGGAGCTGCATAAAAATACATAACTAAAACTCCTTTATCTTGGAGTTAGAAAATGCCATGTCCCATTTTCCTTGCTGTTCATCTTTGTGCAAATCACTTTACTTTCATGAGTAAATTTTTTAATCTGACAAATGGTAGTGTTGGTGGTGAGTAATGACCACTATCACTCTGGTTGTGAGGCTGAGGTGAATAAATAAATATGAAAATATTTTAGAAATTATGGGTAAGGATACTACAAAAATATTTATGAATAAAGTAGTTTTTTGTAAGGCTCTGACACGCTTTCCCTCTCCTTCACTCCTTATTGTCAACCTTTTATAAAATTCTGTTGGTTGTAACTCTAAAATATATTCTGCATTTATCTATTTGCTTCTACCTTTAACTCCACCCTGGTACCCTAATCCAAGCCACCATCACCTGCATTGGTCTCTCTTCTTCCAGTTCTTCTTCTTCCTCTCTTCACTGCCAAGCCAAAGAGAGCATTACAATCAAGTCACATCCCATCACTTCCCTGCTTAAAACCTTCCTCTGGTACCACATCGTAATTAAAATGAACATTAAATTTATTTCTTGCCTATAGCTCCATGGCTTCTATCCACATTTCACACTTACCTCCTCTTCACTATTTGCATGCACTATGCACTTACCACGCTGGCCCTTATTGTTTTCTCTAATATACCCTGCTCCTCGTCACAGGAATTTAGTATGTGTGCTCTCTTTGCCTGGAATGTACTTTTTCCTTGTTAACACACTTAACTCTTTAGAACTTTAGTTCAGTCTCATTCATGTTAAGAGAGGGTGTCAAATTGAGAACCAGGTAGAGTCACCACTTACAATAAAAAAGACCCTAAAGTAAATTTGTTAAAGAAATTAGATGCCAAAGATTCTTGGTGAATTTTGAAGTCTTCATCAGTATATCTATATTAAAACGAGATGGCAGAAACCAAAATAAAATAATTATGGGCTGACAGGACAACTGGATTAAAATAAGCATCAGTTTCATTAAAAAGGACTAACTTGAAGGTAAATATTTTCACTCCAGCTCTTTAGAGGATCTAAAGTGACCTTGATTGACAGTGGAAGAAATCACAACATGGAATTCCTTGAATAAAAATGTATTGACTTAAAAAAACAAAAGGAATTTAGTTCTTTCATCATTTCTCCCAAGAAACCTTTTCCAAACTTTTCATTAGAAAAAGTCTCCTTATTATAGACTCTCCTATCACTGTAAGTTTATATTTTGTAGTTAAGCTTGAGGATTTAGCTACAAGGTATAAACTTACAGTGATAGTAGAGCCAAGAGCTGCATCTGGCTCTAAGTTTTATGAGTTGACGTTATATATATGAAAATGCAGTATCCAAAATAAAAAAAAAAGTCATGGATGGGCTCAACAGGAGAATGGACAGATCAGAAGAAAGAATAAATGAACTGGAAGATAGACTAGATTATATTACCTGATCTAAACTACAGAAAGAAAATAGACTTAAACAGATGAATAGAATCTTAGAGGCCTGTGGAAGTGTAACAAAAGATTTTTGTCATCAGAGTCCTAAAGAGAGAGTAGAAGGATGAGACTCAAAAAGTATTTGAAGAAATAATGGCTGCAAAATCCTCAAATTTAGGATAAAATATAAACATATGTCTTTTTAAGGAGCTGAGTGAACTGAAACAAAATGAACGCTAAGAAATTTATGGCAAGACACATCATAGTCAAACTTTTGAAAACTAAAGGCAAAAAAGAAAAGAATATTTTGAGGGAGAAATCACACTTCATCAATTTAAATGAGAGAATTTATCATCTAAAATTGTGGAGGCTAGAAAGAAGAGGCACAACATTTTTCAAGTTCTGGAAAAAAAAAAAAAGGAACTCTCAATCAGGAATTTTGCATATACTAAAATATCCTTCAGAAATAAAAGGTAGAATAAGATATTCAGAGGAAAAGAAACTAAAATAATTTGTTGCCAGCAAACTTTATTTAAAATATTGGCTCAGTAGATCATAATGGACGGGAGGCAGGTCTAAATTGCAGCTCCAGATAGAGCAAAACTGCGGAGGCTTGCATTGTGAATTTTACCTTCAGATCGACTGCAAGAACAAACCGGCAATCCTGAAAGGACCCACAGACCCTCTGAAGGAAGTGGACTGCTCCTGCAGAACCTGGGAGACACCCCAAATACTCTGCTCCAACTACAGAAGTGGGAGAGGGAAGCCCTTCTTTCCCTAACACATACCCCCACTGAAGAAGCTGAAGGCTTGTTTGCAGGAAACGTTCCCAACTTTACCGGGGTCTAAGTCAAGTTAGAGAGCCAAGCTGAGTGAAATGAAGGGGTGGAGGAGGAAGCAGGGAGGCCCAGGAAGCTTGGTAAATCCCCAAGTATCCCATTCCTGCTAGGCACCACAGGGATCCATCAGGAGGGAGGCCAGAGGAGCAGCGGGTAAAACCCTACCAGGGAGAAGGACTTCCCGAGCTGAACTTTGTAACAATTTGAGCTTGGCAAGAAGCCCCCTGGCCAGAACTTGGAGGAGAATGTGAATCCATCTTGCATATTTTACAGGTGGAGGAAGAACCAAAGCCCTTCTGTTTCACAGCTGGGAGGCAGAAAGCATCAGGCAAGTTTTCAAGCTTGCCCTCCATCTGGGAACAGACTAGGGGCTGTTGCTGTTGGCAAGGTGGGAGTGAGACCAGCCCTTCAATTTGCACTGGGGCTGAGTGAGGCCTGTGACTGCTGGCTTTTCCCCGCTTCCCTGACAACCTGAATGACTCAGCAGAGGCAGCCATAATCTTCCCAGGTACACAACTCCAGTGACCTGGAAATCTCACCCCATCCCCCACAGCAGCTTCAGCAAGATCTGCTCAAGGAGAGTCTGAGCTCAGACACACCTAGCCCCACCCCTACTTGATGGTCCTTCTAAAGCTAACAACTCTCACAGATTCCATTGCACCCTCCACCACCTACACTGGAACAGGTATCTATTGCTGAGGGACCCACAGATGGCTCACATTACAGGACTCTGTGCAAAACCACCAAACACCAGCCAGGGGCTGGGTAGAATTCCTGGGTGGCTAGACCCAAAAGAGAGACAACAATCACTGCAGTCAGCTCACAGGAAGCCACAAACACAAGAAAAACAGGGTGAGTACTACATCAAGGTAATACCCCGTGCGACAAAAATATCTGAACAACAGCCTTCAGCCTTAGACCTTACCTCTGACAAAGCTGACCCAAATGGGAAAGAACCAGAAAACCAACCCTGGTAATATGAAAAAACAAGGCTCCTCAACATTCCCCAAAAATCACACTAGTTTACCAGCAATGGATTCAAACCAAGAAGAAATCCCCCACTTACCTGAAAAAGAATTTTGGAGGTTAGTTATTAAGCTAGTAAAGAAGGGACCAGAGAAAGGCAAAGCCCAATGCAAGGAAATTAAAAAAAAAAAAATTGATACCAGAAGTGAAGGGAGGAATATTCAACAAAATAGACAGCTTAAAAGAAAAAACAATAAAATCTTCAGGAAACATTGAACACACTTTTAGAAATGCAAAATGCTCTGAAAGTCTCAGCAATAGAATTGAACAGATAGAAGAAAGAAATTCAGAGCTCGAAGACAAGGTCTTCAAATTAACCCCATCCAACAAACACAAAGAAAAAAGAGTAAGAAAATATGAACAAAGCCTCCAAGAAATTTGGGATTATAATAAATGACCAAACCTAAGAATAATCGGATTTCCTGAGGAAGAAGACAAACCTAAAAGCTTGGGAAACATATTTTGGGAAATAAGAAAATCCTTCCTGGCCTTGCTAGAGACCTAGGCATGCAAATAGAAGCAGCACAAAGAAAGCCTGGGAAAGTCATTCCAAAAATATCTTCACCTAGGTACATTATTCTCAGGTTATCCAAAGTTAAGACAAAGGAAAGAATCTTAAGAGCTGTGAGACAGAAGCACCAGCTAACTTATAAATGAAAATCTATCAGATTAACTGCAGAATTCTCAGCAGACACCCCATAAGCTAGAAGGGATTGGGGGCCTATCTTCAACCTCCCTAAACAAAACAATCTTCAGCCAAGAATTTGGTATCTGGCAAAATTAAGCATCATATATGAAAGAACAATACAGTTGTTTTCAGACAAATGTTGAGAGAATTCACCATTACCAAGCCACCACTACAAGAACTCCTAAAAGGACCACTAAATCTTGAAACAAATCCTGAAAACATAGCAAAACAGAATCATTTTAAAGCATAAAGCACACAGGACCTATAAAACAAAATACAAGTTCAAAAGCAAAAACAAAAAACAAAGTATGCAGGCAACAAATAGCATGATGAATGTCATGGTACCTCACATTTCAATACTAACATTGAATGTAAATGGCCCAAATGCTCACTTAAAAGATACAGAACTTCAGAGTGGATAAGAACTCACCAACCAACTATTTGCTGTCTTCAGGAGACTCACCTAACACATAAGGACTCACATAGACTTAAAGTAAAGGGGTGGAAAAAGATAGGTCATGCAAACGGACACCAAAATTGAGCAGGAGTAGCAATTCTCACATCAGACAAAACAATTTTAAAGCAACAATGGTTAAAAGAAACAAATAGGGATGAAGTTGGAAACCATCATTCTCAGCAAACTGACAGAAGAACAGAAAACCAAACACTGCATGTTCTCACTCATAAGTGGGTATTAAGCAATGAGAACACATGGACACAAGGAGAGGAACAACATGGGGGGCCTGTTGGGGTGTGGGAGGCTAGGGGAGAGATAGCAGGCAGTGGAGACATTGGGAAGGGATAACATTAGGAGAAATACCTAATGTAGGTGAAGAGGGGTTGGAGGCAGCAAACCACCATGGCATATGTATACCTATGTAACAATCCTGCAAGATCTGGACATGTACCCCTGAACTTACAGTAAAATCAAAAAAAGGAGGCATGTATAACCCACCCCTTGTTTATCATATAATCAAGAAATAACCTTTAAAATTGGGCAACCAGCAACCTTTGGGGCTGCTCTGTTTATGGAGCACCCATTCTTTATTTTATTTTATTTTTTTTTTGAGAAGGAGTCTCACTCTGTCACCCAGGCTAGAGTGCAATGACATGTCTTGACCCACTGCAACCTCTGCCTCCAAGATTCAAGTCATTCTCCTGCCTCAGCCTCTAGAATAGCTGGGATTACAGGCGCCTGCCACCACACCCAGCTAATTTTTGTAATTTTAGTAGAGACAGAGTTTCTCCATGTTGGTCAGGCTAGTCTCAAACTCCTGACCTCGTGATCTGCCTGCGTCAGGCTCCCAAAGTGCTGGAATTACAGACATAAGCCACTGCACCAGGCTGGAGTACTCATTCTTTATTCCTTTACTTTCCCAATAAATTTGCTTTCACTTAAAAAAATTAAATGAATAAATAAATAAATATTGCCTTCACATTTCAAGCTATCTGATATATCAGTATCCCAAATAAACGAAATTGATTTCAGTTAAAAAAAAATAAACTTGACAGATGACTAACACTCCCAGGTAAATGGTAAACAATGTGGCTTTCATTTTTTCTACTTCTTGTCCAACATTGCCTTATTGAGACAGATTACTGTCTTTAGGCTAACTCTTCACAACCTTGCTGCACATTAGAGCCACCTGAGGGAGTTTATTTATTAATTTATTTTGAGATAGGGTCTTGCTCTGTTGCTCAGGCTGGAGTGCAGTGGCACAAAGAAGGGTCATTGTAGCCTCAACTTCCTGGGCTCAAGGGATCCTCCCACCTCAGCCTCCCATATAGCTGGATCCGCAGTTGTGGGCCATCATGCCTAGCTAATTATTTTTTTTTAGAGATGGGGTCTTGCTATGTTGTCCAGGCTGGTCTCAAACTTCTGGGCTCAAGCAGTCCTCCTGTCTTGGCCTCCCTGAGTGTGGGATTACAGGCATGAACCACTGTGCCCAGCCTCACCAAAGGAACATTTTAAAAAAGCACAGTGTTCCTGCTCACCTCAGACAATCAAAGAGCCAGAGAGTAGGGCCAGAGAAAAGGAGTCCTTAAATGTTTTTACTTTTATTTTTTAATTTTCAAAGCCACATTTTAAAATGGACATATAAAAGTTTGCATTTAAACACATAAAGTATTAAATTTCTAGCATGTTGTAAATGCTGACTTAAAAAGATAAAACTCACATCTTTTTTTGAAATGTGTATAATAGGTCCTAAATACCACAGTTAACATACTTTTTATCATTAGGAAATTTCCCACCTTTCTATTCTACAACTTCCATAGAATTTTATTATACTAATGTAATATGTTTTCATGCTTGGATGTCTTTTATTTATTAACCTATCATAACCCTTCTGGAGCAATAATATCTATATAAATTTGGATTTAGCTTTTAAGATTCCCTGTGTCTGTAGGCTTTAAGTACTTAAAATTTCTGGATAGTGTGATCATTGTAATTATTATGGAATGTGCTTGTTAAAAGCAACATTAATGTATTATAATTTTGTAGGAGGTATAAAAAACAAATTTCTATCGATCAATGAAAGAAGAAACTAAATAAGGGGTATTTATATGATAGAATGCTTAGCAATAAAAAGGAACTACTTATATATACATCAGCATGAATAAATTCAAAAATATTGTGCTAAAAGAAGCCAGACAAAAGAGTATATACTGTAGGATTCCATTTATATTAAAATATTAGAAAATGCAAACCAGTCATTAGTGGCAAAAGCAGACTGTTAGTTCCCTGGGACTGGTGAGGATGTAGTGACAGACTGTAAAATATTGTGAGAAAACTCTTAGGGATGATGAAGATGTTCTGTAACTTAAGTTGAGTGTGGTGGTGGGTTTAGAGTGTAGTCATTTATCAAAATTTATTGAACTGTAGAGTTTGAATGAATACAGCCTATTATATATAAATTACGCTTCAATAAAGTTGTACGTTTTAGGTTTTTATAAATATTAAACAGAAAGTGAAATTGTAGTGGAAATATGCAGAAGAATAAATCTTAACTCAAAGCAGTGAAAAAAAAGAGGAAACGGTATATACATATATATATATATATTATATATATATATATATATATAATATATACATATATATGATGGAATCCTACTCTGCCTTAAAAAGGAATGGATTAACAACATTTGCAATGATCTAGATTAGATTAGAGACTATTATTCTAAGGGAAGCAACTCAGGAATGGGAAACCAAACATCATATGTTTTCACTGATATGTGAGAGCTAAGCTATGAGGATACGAAGACATCAAAATGATACAATGGATGTTGGGGACTTGGGAGATGCAAGGGAAGTGGCCAAGGGATAAAAGACAACAAATATGGTGCAGTGTATACTGCTCAGGTGATAGGTGCACCAGGTTCTCACAAATCTCCACTAAAGAACTTACTCATTTAAAGAGATAACGTTCGTGCTCCAATAACTTATGGGAAAAAAATAAATGAAATAAAATACTGGCTACAGAATGATCACTAAACAGAGAAGAAAGAATAAAAGAAGGAGCGTTGTAACATCAGGCAGAAGGAATAAATAACAGAAAGTGCAAAAATATGTGTAAATACAATGGACTTTTCTTCTCCTTTTGAGATATCTAAATCATATTTGACAGGTGAAGCAAAAATTGTTATGCTCTCTAATGTGGTTCTCAATATATGTAGAGTAAATATTTTTTAAAGTTATATTTAAAATCAGAGAGGGTAAAGGCATGTAAAAGGAGATAAGGTTTCTATGTTTTAGTTAAACTGGTAAAATGTTGATGTTAACAAACTATGTCAGATAATTTATATATAATGCAATATTTAGAGTAACAAGGTTATATGAAAAAGCTATGCAAATAAATATACTCAAAAACTTCAGATTAATAAAATGGAATTTTAAGAATGTTAAAAATTTCACAGGAAGACAGTAAAAGGAAACAGAGAAACAACAACAATAAAAACACAGAGAATACAAGCAGAAAACTGAAACTAAAGTGACAGACTTAAGCGAGAAAATATTATAAATTATATGTAATGTAAGGGAGCTACATACAGCAATTAAATACAAAGATTAGTAAAGAGATTAAAGGCAAATATCCAACTATATGCTAGATACAAGAAACTCACTTCAAACATAATGACATAGCTGGTTGAATGTAAAAGTATGTAAAAATGTAAGCTAGGAAAAAAACAATAAAAATCGGGGTGGCTACACTAATATCAGATAAAGCAAATTTTAAAGCTAACAAATATTTTAGTAAAAAAGGAAGGAAATTACTTAATGGCGAAAGTATCAATGCACCAAGAATATTTAGCAATTTTGAACAATAAGCACCACAAAAAATAGAGTTGAAATGTACATGAAGCAAAAATTAATAAAATTGAAAGGAGATATGGAAAAAATTGCAACTGTACTTAAAGACTTTAATACCCTCTCTCAGCAGTGGATAAAACTCCTAGAGAGAAAACTAATAAAACTAATATAAGCTAATATATAAAACTAATATATGGGTATAGAAAAATTAAACAACATTATGATCTTAGATAATCTATTTAGAATAGATTCTGTATATAGAATAGATTCTAATATATAAAATATATAAGCTAATATATAATATAAGCTAATATATAAAACTAATGTATGGGTATAGAAAAACTAAACAACACTATGATCTTACAGAATCTATTCTACATTTAAACATCATTCCACCAAAGTACAAAATAATACATATTGTTTTCAAGTGCATATAAAACATTCATTATCACACAAGAAATCTTGGACCATAAAACAACCACAACAAATATAAGAGTTGAGATAATACAAGCTATGTTTTCTGAGCATACATAATCAAGCTAGAAACAATAAGAGAAAGATAAAAAGGAAAACTATAGATAAAAATCCTTTATGGATATAAGCATAAAACATTTTCAAAATAATATAAACAAATAAAATTCAGCAATATATAAAAAGAATTTATACCACAACCAATGTGGTTTTTATTCTGGTTATGCCAGGTTGGTTCAATATTTTAAAAATAATTAATACAATAAACCACATTCACAGGCTAAATAAGAAAAATATTACAATTAAACTATTTGATGCAGAAAGAGCATTTGACAAAATCCTGCACCCAATCATAATAAAAAATCTTATAAAACTAGGAATTTAGGAGAACTTATTCAACCTGATAAAGAACATCTACAAAAAACCTACAGCTAACATTACCTTTACTGGTGGAAAACTGAGTGCCTTCCTCTAAGATGGAGAAAAAGGTAAGAATTCTGCTCTCAGGATTGCTATTGAACATTTAACTAACATTTTTAGATAACACAATAAGAAAGTGTTTTTTTTAAAATGGATCTGAAAGAAAAAAGGAAAATCATGACTACTTACGGATGACATGATTGCCTACATAGAAAACCCCCAAAAATCTATGAAATGTTGTAGAAACAAATAATGAGTTTGGCAAAGTCAGAGGTGCAGGATCAACATGTGAAAAGCAACTGCATTTTCTTATACAGCCTTGTACAGTACTAGTAATTAATCTGTAGAAAACAAAATGCAAAATATGACACTATAGCCACTCAAAAATAAAATACTTGGGTGTAAATCTAACAAAACATATATAGGCTTTGTTTGTTGAAAACTATAAAATATTTATGAAAGAAGTAAAGGAACATCTGAATAAATGTAAAGAAATACTGTGTTTGTGGGCTGGAAGATTCAACAATGTAAAGATGTTATTGTTCTGCAAATAAACCTATTTGACACTACATAGATATCTCACCAAATATAAACATATATATTTATATATACAATACAGTTTTTATATCAATAAACACAATTATTCTAAAATTACATTGGAATGCAAAGAAATTAGAATAGTCAATACAATTCTCAAACAGAAGAATAAAGTGGGATGAATCAATTTATCAGAAATTAAATTACAATAACTACAGCAGTAAAGACTGGTATAGATGCAGGAAGATACATACACTGTGGATAAATTCATCAGAATAGAGACTCAGAAGTAGACATACACACATATACTCAACTGATTTTAAGCAAAGGTGCAAAATCGATTCAATGAAGAAAAAATAGCCTTTTCAAAAAATCGTGCTGGGGCAACTGGGCATTAACAGGAAAAACAAAAACAAAACCTTTTATCTAAATTGTCCAACTTACATAAAAATTAACTCTAAATTGATTATGGACTTAAATGTAAAAAGTAACTTATAAAACTTGTAAAATAAAATATATGGAGAAATCTCTTTGGGATCTAGGGTTAATCAAATAGTTATTAGATTGACAATAAAAGTATAATCTGTAAAAGGAAAAAGTAATATTGGACTTCATCAAAATTCAAAACTTTTGCTCTAAAAAGGACCTTTTAGTAGTAATTAAGGTAACAATACAGATTGTAATACAGTATTTGCAAAATGCACATCACACAAAAGACTCATATCTTGAATATGTAACTTTCAAATTTCAGCAGTTAAAAAGAAAAGAAACGCCCAAACAATCTAATTATTAAATTAGAAGATTCATGAAAGGACAGTTCACTGAAGAATGTATATAGATGGCAAGTAAACACATAAAGATATGTTTAATAATGTTAATCTTAGGAAAATGCAAATAAGACCACAATGGGATATTATGACACACCTATTAGAACAGCTAAGATAAAAAATAGTGATGATATCAAATGTTGACAAGGATGCAGACCAACTGGACTACTCCTTTGTTGATGTTGGGAAGGTAAAATGATGCAGCCACTTTTAAAAATAGTTTGGCATTTTTTTATAAAACTGAACATATAATTATCATGTAACTCAACAAAAACAAACAACCACAACAAAAAGTAGGCAAAAAATGTGAACAGACACTTCCCAAAAGAAGACATTTATGTGGCCAACAAACATATGAAAAAAAAGGTCATCATCACTGGTCATTAAAGAATTGCAAATAAAAACCACAATGAGATACAATCTCACACCAGTTAGAAAGGCAATCATTCAAAAGTCAGGAAACAACAGATGCTGGAGAGAACATAGAGAAATAGGAATACTTTTACATTGTTGGTGGGAGTGTAAATAAGTTCAACCGTTGTGGAAGACACTGTTTGGGATTCCTCAAGGATCTAGAATCAGAATAACCATTTGACCCAGCAATCCCATTACTGAATATATATCCAAAGGATTATAAATCTACTTACAAAGACACATGCACACATGTTTATTGCAGCCCTATTCACAATAGCAAAGACTCAGAACCAACCCAAGTGCCCATCAATGATAGACTGGATAAAGAAAATTTGGCACATATACCCCATGAAATACCATGCAGACATAAAAAAGGATGAGTTCATGTCCTTTGCAGGGCCATGGATGAAGCTAGAAACCATCATTCTCAGCAAGCTAACACAGGAACAGAAAATCAAACACTGCATGTTCTCAGTCATAAGTGGGAGTTGAACAATGAAAACACATAGGCACAGGGAGGGGAATATCACACAATTGGGCCTGTTGGAGGTGGGGGGCCTGGGATAGCATTAGGAGAAATACCTAATGTCGATGATGCGTTCATGGGTGCAGCAAACTACCATGGCACATGTATACCTATGTAACAAACGTGCACGTTCTGCGCATGTGACCATTATTCTAAGTGAAGTAACTCAGGAATGAAAAATCAAGCATTATATGTTTTCACTTATAAGTGGGAGCTAAGCTATGAGGATACAAAGATATATGAATGATATAACAGACTCTGGGGACTCAGGCGGAGGGATGGGAGAGGTATGAAAATAAAAGACTATACATTGGGTACAGTATACAATACTCAGGTGATGGGTGCACCAAAATTTTAGAAATCCCCACTAAATAATTTATTTATATAACCAAACATCATCTGAAAAAAATAATAATTATTATTATAAAGGGATACAATCCACAGAACTCAGACATGGGGGAAATGCTACAGAATAGACAGACAGACACAAAAACAAAAGACAAAACAAAACACCCATTTCTTCAACAAATACATATTAAGGAATAAAAAAAAAATACCTTTGTGTCAAAAAAGACTTAAGAGACGTATTAACTAATAGTAGGTATAGATCTTACTAGATTTGGATCATGGAAATCTTTAAAAATAATTAAGAGATAACTAGGCAGATTTGAACACTCACTAGATATTGGGTAATATTCAGGAATTATTGTTCCTTTGAGGTGTGATAATTGTAATTATACCTTTAAAAAGACTCTATACTTTCTGGAAACACCAAGACATGTGTAAATGATATAAAATAACTGCATTAGAACAGTCTTCAGGAGAGGCAATGGATATGGGTAGGGTATGGAGGAAACAAGACCGGCTGCTGAGGTGTGGTAACTTGAAACTGGTGATGAGTATGAGGATTTATCCTATTGTTCATTGCACTTCTGTATGTCCTTAACATATGGTATAATAAAAAGATTTTTTTTAAAACAATTACACTTAATAGGTATTTATCCCAGAGAAATGAAAATTTATATCCATGCAAAAATGTGTATACTGTTTTTATAGCAGCTTAAATATTTTAAAACTGTAAATAATTAAAATATTCTATAATTAATGATTGGTTCAACAAACTGCCCTGATCTGTAATATGGAGTACTAGTCAGAAATACAAAAGGAATCATCTATTTTGATACACGCAAAAACTTGGTTGGATCTCCATCACTGTTCTCTTGAAATGGCAAACTTATAGAGATAAAAACATTAGTGGTGACCAGGGGTTAAGGATGGTTAGGCAGGTGATAATTATAAAAGGGTATCATATATGTGAGATATTTGTGGTCATGGGAATGTTTTGTATCTTGATATCAGTGGTGGTTACAGGAATATACATATGTGATAAATTGATATAGAACTCTACACATATATTGTACCAATATCTATTTTCTCTGTCTGATATCATACACTAGTTACATGAAACATAACCACTGGGGGAATGGTACAAAAGTTCTCTCTGTATTTCTTTAAAACTTCCTGTGAATCTATAATTATCTCAATAAAAATAGTTCAAAAAATGGCAGTCCCTGCTTTAAAAGAAGGGAAAAGTACATGTAATTTTCTGAGACAGGGGAGAAAGCATAAATGAGAGAGGAGAAAATTCTTGTTGTTGAAGAGATGATTTTTTTTTTTTTGAATGGTTAACACTTTTGAGTTGTAGAAATGGGAGTCCTGGGATTCTTAGCCTCAACAAAGTCTTCTATGCTCCTTGAATGGTGTTGAAACCACAGAAGCACTGTACCTGAATGGAGCATGTGAGCTGAAATGATAGACACTTCAACTGTAACTACTGTTGACCACCTACCTGATGGTTTTCCTTATATTTTGGCATGTCATAAAGCTTACCGGAACATTTGCACCTATTGTTTCTTGACTTTTGAATGATCATCATTCTAACTGGTATGAGATGATATCTCAATGTGGTTTTGATTTGCATTTCTCTAATCACCGGTGATATTGAGCTTTTTTTCATGTGTTTGCTGGCCACATAAATGTCTTCTTTTGAGAAGTGTCTGTTCATATTCTTTGCCCACTTTTTGATGGGGTTGTTTGTTTTATTTTAATTGTAAATTTGTTTATGTTCCTTGTAGATTTGGGATATTAGCCCTTTGTCAGATGGATAGATTGCAGAAATTTTCTCCCATTCTGTAGGATGCCTGTTCACTCTGATGATAGTTTCTTTTGCTGTGCAGAAGCTCTTTAGTTTAATTAGATCTCATTTGTCAATTTTGGCTTTTGTTGCCATTGCTTTTGGTGTTTTAGTCATGGAGCCTTTGCCCATGTCTATGTCCTGAATGGTAAGGGTCACACAGTGGTAGCGTGCTGGGCTCATATGTCTTTTCATAATTTTGAATTAAAATCAGTTTTATCTAAGTATAGCTACTCCCCCTCTCTTTTGGTCTGCACTTATATGGAATTTTTTTTTCCCATTGTTTTCCCATTCAGGCTGAGTGTCCTTAGAGGTAACGTGAGTCTTATAGACAGAATATAGTTAGATCTTTTACAAAATCTATTTATTCACTCTATAAGTTTGGAGAGGAGAATTCAATCTATTTTTATTAGAGGTAATTATTGGTAGGTAATGACTTTCTATTGACATTTTGTTATTTATTTTCCGGATATTTTATATCACTTTTGTTGTTTACTTTCTCTCTTGCTGTCTTTCTTTGTGATTAGACAATTTTCTTTAGTGATATACTCTGATTTCTTGATTTAGATATTTTGTGTCTCTACTATAGGTTTTTTGGTTTTGGCTATCGTAAAGCTGACATAAAATGTTTTATAACAGGCTATTTTAAGTTGATAACAACTTAACCTTGATTGCATATAAAAACTCTACACTTTTACTCCCTCCCCAACATTTCATGTTTTTGATGTCATTGTTTACATATTTTTATATTATATTATCTCTTAAGACATTTTTGAAGTATTTTTAATTATTTGTAATTGGTATCTCCTTTTGAAAAATTTCTCTCTTTATCACTATATATTGACCTTCTTTGATTCTTGTGAAATATTTTGACTGAGTCTGTCTTGTCTATATAAGTATGGCTACTTCTCTTGTGATTAAAAGTTGCATAAAAAATATTTTTTCTAACCCTTCACCTTCAGTCTATGTGCATCCTGTCATATAGTTAGGTCTCCTATTTCTAAAACTTTATTCGGGCCTCTCTGTGTCTTTTGATTCAAAGCTTTAATTCCCTGACATTGAAAGTAATTACTGATAGATGAGGATTTATACCTGCAATTTTGTTTATTGTTTTCTTTCTGTTGGGTGGTATCTTTCTCTATTCCTGTCTTTGTCTTTTTTTGTTGTTGTTATTTGTTGTTTTTCAGTGTTATGCTTCGATATTTTTCTTTATTTTTTTGTGCATCTACTAGAAGCTTTTTAATTGTAGTTGTCATGAGACTGAACAAAATTTTTTGTAGTTATAACCATCTATTTTGAGCTGATAACAATTAACTTTAATGAAATAAAAAAAAACTCTACACTTTTATGTTTCTCCATTCCACACTTTATGCTATTAATGTCACAATTAGCATCTTTTCATGTTTCATAACCATTAACAAATTATTGTAGCTATAATAATTTTTCATAGTTTTGTTTTTCAACCTTTATACAAAAGATGTAAGTTATTTACATACCACCATTATAACAGTAGGGTATTCTGAAGTTGACTATGTACTTAGTTTTATTAGTGAGTTTTCTACTTACATATGCTTTTATATTATTAAGAATCATTATTTTCTTTCAATTTGGAGAACTAGCTGTCAAATTTTTTTCCATGGCATGTCGAATGATGATACATTTGCACAGCTTTTTGGGGGTGAAATTCTTATCTATTCTTTATTTTTGAAGGGCAGACGATGCATATAGTATTCATTTTTGACAGTTTGTTTTTCTTCAGCACTTTGAATATATTATCTCACCTTCTGTTGATCTGTAAGATTTTTGCTTAGAAAGCTCCTGATGGTCTTATGGAATTTCCCTTGTATGCATGAGTTGGTCTTTTCTTGCTTCTTTCAAAATTCTTTGTCTTTGATTTTGAGAGACTGATTATAATGTGTTTCAGTGAGGATCTCTGTATTTAATTTATTTGGGGCTCTTACGGATTCATGAATCTAGATGTTCATTTTTCTTTCATATTTGGGACATTTCTGTCACTATTTCTTTAAGCTTTTTACTCTTTTATCTTTTTCTGTTCTTCTAGGATACCCATCATGTATACATTCATTAGATTGATGGCGGCCCATAAATGTCATATGCTTCCTTCATTTAAACACTTTTTTTCTTTTTATTCTTCTGTCTAATTTCAGATGATCTGCTTTTTTAATTTGCTAATTCTTCTGCATTTTCAAGCTATTAATACTCTTTATTGTTTTTGTTTTTTTTTTTTTTTAGTTTTNTTTTTTTTTTTTTTTTAGTTTTGTGATTGTATTCTTCAGATCTAGAATTTGTGTTTGGGTCTTTTTTATGGCTTCTCCTCCATTATTATTTTTCTAATTTTGCTCACATATTGTGCCCTTCATTTTATTTAGTTGTCTATCTCTGTTTTCTTGCATCTCACTGAACTTTTCATGATGATCATTTTGAATTCTTTTTAAGGAAATTAGGTCTCCATCTTTTGATTGATTACTGGAGCTTTATGCTTCTTTTGATGATGTTGTATTTGCCTTATTTTTCATGATCCATGTAGCCTTGCACTGCTGACTGCATTTGAAGAGGAAAACACTTTTTCTAGTCTTTACATAGAGATGTTGGGAAAAAAAAAAAAGTCTGTTGGGCCCCTGGGCTGATAGGATTGCCTCATAATCAAATAGGGTTGGAGCCAGGTTACACAGCTGCTTCTGGGTCTTCAATGTGGATCATGGTTGGTAGGAGTGTTACCAGGGGTTTGGGCAAGTATGGATCTTGTCTGTTCCCTGGGAAGACTGGATTGCCTCTAGGACCTGGGACAGATGGGCTGGATCTAGAACATAGTTCTGTCTGAGGGTCAACCATGGGGTCTGCAGACAGTTATCAGTTGTGCAAATAGATATGGTTCCTATTAGGTCCCTGAGAAGGCACCTTATAAGTCACTGGGTAGGTTTCTGGGTGGGCAGAACTGCCCTTGGACCACGGCTGAAATATTCTAAAGCTGATTTATAGGGATTCATCAGGATCTACAGTTAGACAGATGTCAGCAAGGCTGCCACTGGGGGTATGGGAAAGCATACCTTCCAATAGGTCCCTAGACAGGCAGAAGTGCTTCATAACACACCTCAGAGGGGTTAGAATGGGTAACAGGGCTGTTTCAGGATCTGTTTGGGGGCCCAGATCAAGAGATCTGCCTCCCTGGGCACAGATAGACATGTCTCCTCGTAGGTGCCTGGGTGGAAAGAGCCATTCCTGGATCACGACTGAGAGGAGCTAGAGCTGAGTTATGTGGTCATTTAAAAATCTGTAGGCTAGGTTTGTTGTCCTGCCTCTGGGGATACGGAGAGTGAGTGGGTCCCTGTGCAGGCAGAACTTCTCTCAGATCATAGCTAAGAGGATTTACAACCATATCATGACCTACTTTAGAGCTCATAGCTGAAACTGCGGTCAATGGGCCTTTACCCAAGGCATAGGTGGACGTGACTCCTCCCAGGTCTCTTGAAGGATCATAAAGGTGGCAGGACCAAGGCCAAATGTGTCTGTAGCCAAGTTAAGAAGGTGAGGCTAATTCCAGATCTGTAGACAAGACTACGATCAATGAGCCTGCCATGTGAGTGTGGACATGCCCCTTCAAAATGGCTTTCTTCAGTCTTGAACTCAACCAGGGTTTCATAACATCCTACCTATATCCAAAGTTCCCAGGAAGGCACTTTCGTCTGTGAACGGCTGCCAATTTATTGTTAATGTCAGGGGATATGAGAAGGCAATCTCCTGTTCTGCCGTCTTACTGATGTCACCTACATTACTGAAAATTTCAAATGATATTAAAAAACAAAAATGATAGCACACACATATGTAGTGCCCATTTGTGAGTTAGATATTTTCTAAGGACTTTATAAAGATTTTATTTAAAATAGACATCTATAGGATAAATATTGCAAAAGCTCTTAAGCTCCTTTACCAACCTTTCCCCATACCAATTACATTCTTCTCCTCAGAAATAAGCACTATATTACAATTGGCTTGTATTCTTCTAGGCTTTTTTTCTGTACATTAAAACTACATTTTTACATTTTACATGTATACATTTACATTTGTCAATATATACATTTTATATAAATAGACACATACTGTTCTACAGTACTTTTTTTTCCTTATCTTGGAAATTGTTCTTTCAGTTCTTATTGAACTTCTTCAGTTTCTTAGAGGCCAGTATCATATTCCATTATTTGGCTGTACCATAACACATTTAAGAAATCCTCAGTTTATGGATATTAAAGTTGCTTAAAATATTTTGTAATTACAGTATTGTAGGAAGTAGCCTAGAAGACAACTTTATGCACATGTGCAAATATTTTCATAAAATATATTTCCAGGGTTAAAATATTGAGACATATAATATGAGCCTTTCACATTTTGTCATTTTTCCAAAATGACATCACAAAACAGCTGTACCAATTTAGTCTCCTATCAATAGACTTTTCTATACTTTTGTCAACACTGAATATTATTCTTTAAAATCTTCATTAATCTGATGCATTAAAAATGATAACTCATTGTTAATATAATTTGCATTTCTTTGATCACTGGTGTGTTAAAGTTTCTTCTCATATGTTAATTGGCTACTTGTAATTGTTCTTATGTGAATTGCTTTTTTTCTGTTGCTTATCCTTTTTCTTGTTTTCATTTCAAGGCTTTCTTAGCGTTTTACATATATTAATCTCTTCTCTGTTAATAACATTGAAAGTTGAGTCTCTCAGTCTGTCGCTTATTTTGAAAGTTTGTTTCTAATCTTCATGCAGTCAAATCTGTCATTAAAAAAATTATGCCTCTTGGTTTAAGCCTTATGAAGACTTTCCCACTCCAAGATGCTGATACTCTTCTCCTTCATTTTTCTTCTACATTTTGATTTTTAGTTTTCTAAATTATTTTTTTTAAACAACAGTATTCATTTTAGTGTATGCTGTAATGTAAGTGTCTCACTTATTTTAACAAAAGAATAGGTAAATGTTCAAACATCATTTATTGTATAACCTATCCATCCTTCTTTACACTCATTTGGAATATTGCCTTTATCACTAAGTAAATTCTCATTTATGCATAAACTGTCTTCTGATCTCTATTCTCCTCTCTGTGTGTTTATATCTCAGCACTACTTTGGTGACTTCTAAATCTTACCAGTCATCCAAATCAACTGGGATGCTTTTGCAAAAGTTCCAGTTCTCATGTGCCATGGTCTTGAGTGGAATCCATGATTCTGGAACAGTCAGGTTCGGAAATCCTTGGCTTAGGTGATTTTGAATAATATATTTAGATCCTCCCATTCTCTGCTTTTCTTTCCTTCAGTGAACACTTGAATTTTTAACAGTGCAGTGAAGTAGGCTCAGAGCAGCCCATAGCTTTTTCCTAGGTCTGTTCATACCAGCATCATACCACATAGTCTAGGCTGCTTATGAATTGTCTGGTAATTGACAACTACTAGATGTGTCCTCATCCTCTATCACTCATTTGTCCTTCCAGGAGTACTTTGATGAATGTAGAGGAAACCTCATTTTACTTTCTGTTTACTATGCTGCAGGGAGACTTGTATTTTCAGTATAAAGCTCATGTGACAAGGTAGCTTATAGCCAGGGTGCAGTCAATACCCAGGACCATGCTTCTCAGCCTACATCATGACGTAGTTTGTTATGTGGGATGCTGGCTCTTGGTCATTTTCTACTCTAAGTTATCCAGAAATTGCTGCTGGATGTTCCAGCTTATCCTGAGATAACCCTGAAATCTCCTACCCAGAAAAAAAGTCTAGAAATTTGAAGATTCTGGTAGGTCTTCTCTGTCATTGTAAGTGTGGAATGAGACTTTGATCATGTATCTTGAAAACAAACAGTTAACATTTAATAATAACTAACAATATAGCTAAAATTTTCTGAGTACCTACTGTACTGAAACATGTCATGTATATTCTTTCCAGTCCTTATAATAACCCTGTGAATTATAAATTATTAACTTCAGTTTAGAGAAAAGGTAATTGATATTTAGAGAGGGAAGTCACTGGCCTAAGGTCACACACTTAGAAGCCAAAAGAGTGAAAAGATGCAGTGTGATTCCAATACAAAAAACAGGAACTTTGGGACCAAGCAGAGTAGAGTCAAACTCTAGCTCTGCTACTTGCTACATGAGTGACCTTGGGCAAGTCTTACGCCTTTTCTGAGTCTCAGCTTCTTTATCTGTTGAACGAGAATCTCTACCTTGCCTCCTCATAGAACAATTGAAGGATTGAATGTAATAATAATAATAAATGTAAAGCACCTGTTCCAGAGTAGATGTTCAAAATATAGTAATTTTTACAAAGGTTACTATAACCTGGATTATTACCCAGGTGTTTGGATCCCACCCAGCCTCTGCATCTTTGTCCTTTAAAACCAGGAAAAGCTTCTGTTATATAGGCCTATTTTAACATCAAGAGAAATGGCCCAGGAGGGACTCTATCCAAAGCGAGAGAACCATATATACTGAACTAGTGCCTTAGACCTATTAGAAAGATGAGTGTTGAAAGCTTGCCTATAAACAGGAAGCTAGGTTTGATGGGTCTGGAAATGAAAGCACACTCACTAATCTGTAGCTTATCTTTCAGTCTTATCTTCCTTCTTCTTCTAAATAGTTTTAATCCAATGTAGCTAAGAGACACTACATACCTACTGTATGCAAAGGTCTGTATTGAAATTATTTATTGTATATTTTCTCATGTAATCCCCAGAGTTCTCTGACATATAGGTAGTCAGTATTATTTTTATTTAATTTCTGACAAGTTTAGCCCAGAGAGAGCAAGTGACTTGCCTGAGTTCAAATAGCTAGTGATCGATAGAGCTGGAATTTGAAAGGTAATTCTTGACTCTCAAACTGCTCCTTATGCTAATCATAGTCTATCCAGACCTTTTTGTTTAAATTAAGAGCCTCCTAGTATTCCTCTTCTCTACGCTCAAAAACACATAAATTCACAGTTCCAGAAGCCTTATTAATTTAGATGACTAAAAGGTAGGATTGTTACCCCTAATCTTCTGCCTACCAAACATTCTGCTTGGGGACCTCAATTGACGCATGGCTTTTAGGGTGTGCAATTCCCGTGTTAGATAGGGCTTGGGAATATTTAAGTTCAGATAAACATGAATTTGAGTTCTAGCTCTCTCATTTATTTCCTATGCGACTTTTTACAAGTGAAATTCAGAATCTAACACTTCTAGGTTTAAAGCCGCACAGCATCTTCTTTCCATTGCTTTTGTAATAAAATTAACAGTCTTTGTATTAGCCCACAAGGTGCTGCATGGCTTAGGCCTTTCTGACTTCATACCATCCTCCCCTTTGCTGAGAGTTCTCAAGGCACACTTGTTTTCTCCAAATACAACAAACTCTTTCCAACCTCAGGATCTTTGCATTTAAAATTTCCCCTTTTTAGCACTCTTAATGTGACTGGCTTTGTCTTCTATGTTCATGTCTCAGCTTCAACATCTATTAAATGAGGCTTTCCTCAACCAAATTATCCAGTTCACTCCTGGCCTCTCTCCCATTACTTCATGTTCATTACTTCATTGTTTTCTCCAAAGTGTATATTGCTATTTGACATTTTATTATCTGTTTATGTGTTCAGTTATTTATTTTCTGTTTCTATTGTATGTTTATGACAGCAGGGACTTTTCTGAGTCATTCACTGTTATATTTTCAGAACTCCAAACAGTGCTTGCACCAAAGCTGATGCTGAATAAATAGCTATTGAATAAATGAATTGCTTCTAAATATAATCTATGAAATAAGATAACCATGCCTGGGTTTCTGTGAAGCACTTAGTATAGAGTGAAACCAAATATCCATAGTTTTCATTTCTCTGTGTTGTTGGGTTTGGTATGCAAACTCAGGCTTTTTGAACTGATTTGTCCTGGGTGCCATAGTTCCTTGAGGTTTTCTGTTACTCCCAAATACCTGAGCTCCCGATGGTCTGGAGGCTGAAGGACTTGCCAAGAGACACGCCTTCTATCCTCTTCTCTTTTCTGAGCTTGTTGTGGGGAGCCTTCTCTGGCATGGGGCTCACTGACTCATCCGTGCTAAATAGTCTGGGCTTGCCTGAAGGTTCTCAGAAAGATCCTAGCTCTTGAATGATGCCACTCTTAGTACAGAGGCATATGCACTATCTAAGAGTATATACTAAGGGCATATCCTCACACTTTCATACATGCAGCTGTCACCCTTAGGTATTTACCATGACAGAAGAAGCAGAAGGACTTTCACCAAATGGCAGTGTTGTAAGAAATAGGACATCATGCAGGAAACCACAGTCCCCATTTATTGATAGGAAAACTGAGGCACAAGGAGGGGAATGAATTTTCTTTAGAAACACCAGGATTAGATTTGTAATGCCTCACCCTGATCCAGTGGCAGGATCTAATTTCTATTCTCAACAAAAATAGTCCTCATGTTTTCAGGATTTCTTTAAAGTGTGTATGTAGTAGGATGAATCTGAAGTTGAGGATGGAAAGGAGGTATGTAGTTTAAAGAAAGATATTTGAAAGGCTTACTAAAAGGAAATTTGGACAAAATTGTCTGAAAGTGGAAACTACCCAGAAACTAAAGTGAGAATGCATAGAGAATATATGAGTTAAAAAGTTGAAATACATGAGTTAAAAATTTAAATACATGGTAATTCAACTCCACTCCTTACTTCTAATAGCTATATCTAACAGAGTAATTTTTATTTGTATAGTAATAGCTTTTAGAGGATTTTCATATTGAATTTTCTCATTTGATCATCAAAGCAGGCAATATTTTGCCCCTTGCCATACACTGGTGTTTATTCCTGTAACCTTCTTTCAAAATAATCATCACAATTTATTACTATAGTTTGTCTTTCTTCACCTCTACTGGCCTTTACTGTTTATAACTATTTCCCCAGCATCTAGCACAGTGCCTGGCACTTAATAGGCTTTCAGTATGTGTAATACATATAAAATAGACACACACACAGACACACACACACATATATATGTATGTAAGTGTATATATATATATAT
>NW_016108245.1:44942-58420 GCF_001604975.1 Cebus imitator | reverse complement strand
TTGAGACAGAGTCTTGCTCTGTTGTCCAGGCTAGAGTGCAGTGGCACCATCTCCACTCACTACAAACTCCACCTCCTGGGTTCAAGCTATTCTCCTGCCTCAGCCTCCTGAGTAGCTGAAATTACAGGCACACACCACCACACCCAGCTAATTTTTTTATATTTTTAGTATAGAGGGGTTTCCCCATGTTGGCCAGGCTGGTCTCAAACTCCTAACCTCTAGTGATCTGCCCATCTTGATCTCCCAAAGTGCTGGAATTACAGGCATGAGCCACTGCGCTTGGCCTTAGTATCCATTTGTTGAATTAAGAAATTAATTTCTGTCTTACAGTTGTACAAATAAAGAACAAGAGAGGAGAAATGTATTGCCTATGGTCCCAAGCATCAAAGTGGCAGAGCAAAGATCTCTAACTCATGTCTCCTGATTTCTAGCCAGGTCACTGCTCTTTCTGCCAGTTACTATATGGTAATAGTGGGAACAATAACAATAATTGATACCAGTTGTTATTGGTGTGCCAGGTATAACACATTATTCAACAAAACAAAGTAACATCTTTAGAACCCTACAGCTGATCTTTCTGTTTAGAATATATCTCTATTTGTCTTGTTTTCCTTCTACTAATTTTAAAAGAGAATTTCAGGTAATTTTCCCTACGAAACTTTCCCTAATCTTATCTATGTAGGGTTATCACTTAGACCTTTGTACAAACTCTGTCCTAGCACTTCTCCCACTATATTGTCATTATTTATTTTATCTACTTCGACCATGAGGCTACTAGGGATCATGTTTTATTTACTCACAGAGACCAACTTATGTCATCAGCAAATATTTCATGCATAAATAAATGATTAAATCTTCACTTGATCTTCATCTTCACTCCTTGGGAAAAGAAGCAAGGATCATTTTTCTAAGACAATGGGCCTCACACTTTAGTGTACATTACAGCACTTGACATACCTTTAAAGCATAAGATTTCCAGTGTCTCTTCCCTCACCACCAGGGAGTTTCAGATTCAGTAGGTGTAGGCTGTGGTCAGGAATTTGTTTTTCTCAAGCGATTCTAATGCAGGCAGTTCTGAGAACATATTTTGAGAACCCCTGGACCAAGGTGAAATTGTTAGCTGCCCTATCCATGGAAATGGTTCTGGCAGTTTGGTGGACCTGAATAAATAAGCGAGGGTGGAGTGACAACTCTGCACAGTGTTGTGGTTTGCAGCTGTGAATTTCAGAGGCTATCTAGAAGATTGACTGCTGCAGACACCCATGAAAGAGGCTCATGTGTTCACCATCCTCAATATTCTTTCCCCTTTGAGACATCAGGGTGTGGTGGAGAGCATATTGCTCTGGAAGTAAGGCCATCTGAGTGATGAATGGGTAACCAGAGGCATGTCTCTCATGGTCTTTGAGTTATGCATCTGACAAAAAGGGATCTATTGTTTTGTTTTTAACATAGTACCTACCTCACAGGGATATCTTGCAAAGACAATGAAATGAAATAGATCAAAAAGCTAACACAGTGCCTGGCACGGTATGGGGGCTCAGTGAGTGAGAGTGAAATGACAACAACACTATCATCCCAGTTCTGCTCTTTAATAATTGAGCCTCTATGTTGCTTAGTTTCTCTGTCTATTGATGTAAGGAGGCATCAGCAGGATGACTTTCGAAGTGTGTTTCAGGCTATTGCTGTGATCCAGATCTCAGTCCTGTGTTGTGGGCTGTGGAACAGGGTTTGATGATAGGCTCATTGCAAGGGTTGTTTTTGTTTTTAAGTACGGCATCATCTTGTCACCATGTAAGGTTGCCAATGAGTTCTGATTTGATGCGTTGCCCTCAACTTTTCCTGTCTCCTTGTTCTTTGTCCTTGCTCTCCATTCTGCCTGAGATGACGCATTTTTTTTTTAAAGCAGGCAGAAAGGAGTTTTACAAGGCAGGAGAAAGAACAATGGAATCAGCAAAAGATGGAATATTTCCTTTTCTGTCATTTTGATTACAGTCTGAGTAATTTCTTGTAAAAGGTGAATTGGTTAGTGTTTCAAAGCCTCTCGGGAGGTTTGATTGGGTAGTTGCATTGAATACTAACTATGATATTAATTCTAGGAAGAGGAGAAGCAGAGAGGTCAGGAAAGAGTGAGTGATTTGATTTTGAAATTGTTTGCTTTATAGCTGCAAACAGGCAGTGGCTTAGAAAGCCATTGTAAAATTGGTGGAACTGAACATTGTGAATTAATGCTCATTAAAAGGGGTTTCAATGGGTCAGAAGATCAGAAGCTAAAAAAAGGGTCAGCATTCTTATGCACACTCTGAGAAAGGATGACATTGCAACATAATACTAATAATAGCCAATACTAAATTACTATAGTGCTTTCTCTGTTCTAGGCACTATTCTAAACATATTTCCCCATAGTAACTTTTAAACCTCATAATAACCTATGGGGTAGATCACTTGCATATTCAGATGAAGAAACTAAAAGATCTAGTGATTTTTCCTGGGTTACACATAATGTAAGTTACTGAGTCTAGATTTGAACCTGGAATATCTGGTTCTAGAATGTATGCTATTGCCACTGTGCTACATTGCCTTTTAGGCTTGGGCAAAGGAGAGTTTATTTCTGTTTCAGGGTACTTTTTAATCCCTGATTAGGCCCAGTTCTCCTCCATCAGTCTTCATTGACTGGCTTTTCCCTGAATTCCTCCCCTTCCTTCCGTACAACATGAGCTGGGCAAGCAATTACATTCTTTGAGTAATTTCTTTCACTTAGACTCTCTAAACGCAATAATAATTACCTCTAGCAGGTGCACAGAACTTCCATATATATTCTCTCCTGTGTCATGTGCCCCTTTACAATTCTGTAGGGTAAGTTTAGCAGGAAATATTGTCCTATCATTTTGCAAATAGGACAATTGAAGCCCAGAGAGAGTAAGTGACTTGCCCAAGATTAACAGCAGAATGTAAGTCAGTAAGCCCCACATACTTATTAAACACTTATTAGGTACTAGGCATTGTTCTAGGCACAGCTTTAAGAATGCCTGACTTCAAAATCAGTGCCTTGAAAAATATATTCACTCTGCTATCTTGGAAGCCATTAAGAATGATCACCTAGTTCCCATGATTAGGGAAAAAAACAAGCATTTGTTGATCCTCCATCATGACCAGTATAGGAATTTTATTTACATTTTTGTTGTTTTGAATCCTTCTGCCAACCCTGAAAGTTTGTGATTTGAATCTTTATTTTCAAATAAGAAAGCTGAGAAGTAAGGCATACCCCAGTCTGAGCTGGCTCCTTGTTTCTTCTCTAGAGCTCCATGTCAGACTTCAGCTGCAGCACTGGAACATCCCTCTGGCAGACTCTGCTGAAAACATTCCTAGGAATTCTGAAGCCAACATGAACACATCTTTTCATTTATCCTGTGCTGCCTTAGGTCTTTCAGCAGAACTATAAACAAGCAAGCAGAAAGCAACCAGGTTAGTGAGGGAGAAAGGAAATGAGGCTTAATCCTTGGGCTATATTCTGGGTCTAATGCCCTCCTTGTCTAGGTCACAAATGGATGAAAAGGGCCTTCTGCAGCAGTCCTCTGAGGCCTGGCCTAGTTTTGATGCTCAAGACTCTGCTGGATATTCCAGCTGCTGCTTCTCATTCCTCAGGCCTGGCCGGAATTGTTAAGAGAAGGGGTTGAGAAAGACAAGAGGATGTGTAAAGAGAGGTTTGCTTATCACAAGATTGTACCTCTCAAGGGCATGAAGTTTGGTTCTGTTGAGAAGGCTTCTCTTTTTTCTTTGTGAAGAAGGCCTGAGGGTCAGTCTCTTGCTGACATTTTCTCTGGTAGTGGCCAGACCTCAGGGGATGACAGAATTGGGGAAATGACATTTCTCTGTTCAGCTTGCTTACTTGCCTTTACTTTCACTAACTGGGCAATCTCTTCCTTTTCAGTCCTTGGACCTTTTTACCTTAAACTTTAAAAAGTTGTAGAATCATGTAGTCTTTTGGCCAAAATAACCTGCTCAGAGCATGATTCCCTTTGAGTATTCAGACCTACATGTCTTTATTCTGCTCACAAAGATCCTATCAGGAAGTGATTCTATAGCTTCCTTTGATAAATCCAATAACCTCCACACTTTGAATGCCTTCCTTGCATGCATTTTGATTCTTCTTGCTCTCAATTAGCATCATTACTTTTTCAGGTCTTAGAAAGTTAGAACTAGAAGGGGCTGTTAGTATTATATGAGAATCTTTTCAATCAGTAAAGAGCTGCACAGATGTAATTGATTATTACTGCTATCTAGTCCAGTCTCCACATTTGAAAAATGAGGTAACTAAGGCCCTTTGGGATACAGTGATTTGCCAAAAGTTACACAGCTCATAAGAGACAGCTCCAGGCCTCAAATGCAAGTTTTCTGGGTCAATTATCATGTTATTTTCACCGTTCTCACGGACTCTTTTCCTCTCTTAGGACTTGGGGAAGAGCATTTCACTGCATCCTTAATATTTGCACTGATATGCTATGATGTCACTGCTTGACCTTTTCTTTCTTAGGCTAAATCAAGGGATTAGAAATATTTTTTATTCCAGTGACTTATTTCCAACTCTTTAGTCCTTCCAGTTCTCTGAGGAGAAACTGTGCTATTCAGTAGCAGAAAGATGGACATTGGGTTGGCATAGAAATCAGTTGGGATGTTTCTCTTTTCCTACGAAGTATACAAGGCTGATGAGGGAAGTAGGAATTGTAATCTTTCCTAAAGCACCAGGAGCCCTTGTGCCTCCAGCATACTAAAACTCCTTTAAGATTTGGGTAGACAGCATAAACCACATCCTATGATACAGTAACAGCTACCATTTACTGTTTAAAATACGCCAGGAACTATGTTAAGTGCTTTATAAACATAATTTTACTTAATACTTAAAATCACACCGAGAGAGAGTTATTATTAGTACCACTTTTAGATGAAGAAACCAACACTCAGAGAGGTTAAGTAACTTGTCCATATTTACATAGTTACTTAATATTTGACACAACATTTGTATCTGGGTCTCTGACCCAATGACCAGGTTACTTTCACTACAATAAGAGTCTGCTGTGAAGAATAGCCTTTTCCCTTTGTGATGTTTGCTGAGAGGTGTGAGAAAGCATTCCTTCTCCATAACCTTAAAATACTCAACATACCATGTCTTTATAGTGCCTGAAAATTCACAATTAGAGACTTGTTGTTTTCTAATGGAAATTAAAATGGACTAGGAGTTAGAAATCCTATGTTTTAATACCAGCCTTACCACTGAGCAACTGTGTAAATTTAGACAAGTCCTCACCTCATGCCTCAGTTTTTCCGTCTGTGTAATGGAAAATATAATTTGTTAGGCCTCTTCATTCTCTAAAATCTTGCAATTCTTTAAAGATAGTAAGCCAATGCTAGACTGTCTTCTCCAGAAAATGAAGGACATGTTGGGAGTATAATGAAGCTTCCTACCAGGTAGTGGTTAATTGAAGTATCACTTTTCATAATAAGTCTGTCTTCAGGATGCCCTGCCTCACCCCACCCACCACCTTAACTTGTCCAAATGGAACCAGGAACAATGTTTTGCTGGTACTTATTGCTTCATATATTTTAAAATGGAATGAGAACTGTCAATGAAAGCTGGAGATTCATCTGATACCAGAAGTAACATACCTTGGATTCAAGTTCCCCTGGCCTGGGTCAAAAGGGCCCAGGTTTAGTAAGTAACCTCAGGTACTCTAATGCACTGTGAAGTTTGAAACTCACTGTCCTAGGCAAATATAATTTCTGTTACTTTTCTCATGGAATGAGTATAAAGATAAAAATGAAGCTCCATTTATGTATGTATATATATATATATATTTTTTTTTCTTCCATGTAACAAATATTAACTGAGCACATCTGTGCCAGGTTCTTTGAATAAATAAGACATTTTTGCTTTTCACAAGAAACACAAAATACAGTGGGTGAGACAAAATTTAACTGATAATGACAAGACATAGGGTTAATGTTATGAATAAGATATGTGCAAAGACTAGAGAGGGGCCCTAACTTACATAGGCGAAATTAGAAAAGAATCCTTGGAGGAGGTAGGGCCAGAGACAAATCTTAAGAGGTGAGTAACAGTAAAACAGAACAAAGGAGATAAGGTGAGAGTTCAGCTGTAAGTTCTAGAGATGTTATTTATTCCAATGTATAGTACCTTGTGTAAGGTCTTTTAGGCTGGCTGACTGACAGTGCCATGGATGCTGTGGCAACTCCCATGACCCGCACGTACACCTCTGCAGGGCCTTCCAGAATTAGAAAACCTGAAGTAACTGAAAGACCATGAAAAGTGGAAGGATGATTAACCCCTGTGGCACCTAACTAACCTGAGACATTCTTCTATTTTTTCTTATTCTGGCCTCAATTGACAAGGCCATTGGACTTTGTTACTGACCTTGGTCAACCTCGTGACTCCACACTCTATGACCCCCTCCCAGCTTGCAAAAAATCACCCTAAACTGTAACTTCTGCAACTTTCCACTGCATACCCTAAACCTGTAAAACCAACTCCTATCCAACTGCCCTCTACTGACTGTCTTTTTGGACTGAGCCCACCTGCATCCAGGTAAATAAAAAGTCATATTGCTCACACAGAGCCTGTTTAGGGGGTCTCTTCATTCAGAGCGCATGTTTAACATTTGGTGTTGTAAACCTGGGAAGGAGGAACTCTTATGGGAGACCAAACCCCTTGTCCCTGTTCTCCTTGTGCTCTCTCCGTGAAGAGAACTACCTACGACCTAGGCTCATCAGAGCAGCCTGCACATCCACTCACCATTCTCAGATCAGGTAAGTAGTTTGCCTCAACTCTCTTCTTTAGCCCTTCTAACTACCTGTCAGCCTTCTTCTCCTTTCAGTTTCATTTTCCTCTCCTCAGTGGAGACAAGAAAGATAGGACTTTCTGTGAGATTCATGACGGAAAAGCCTCCTACATGGGTCACAGAACCAGGAAGACAGTCTTCCCTCTGTGACTGATCATTGCAGAGATGCCTGCTCTGGTCACTCACTCACATTCGTAGGTGATAAATCAATGTGAGGGATGCCCCCTTTCATCGATTCACTCCAGGTTGAGACCCAGGTTTAGTCTGCAATGCCTGCTAAACTGCTTGGTTGCACATTCACTGTCCTCGTCTCCGCCGCTCTTCTTAAACTATGGGAAACCTCCCACCCTCCATTCCTCCCTCCTCTCCCTTAGCCTGAGTTCCAAAAAATCTGAAGCCTCTCCAGCTCTCACCTGGCCGAAAACTTAAGAGTCTTATTTCTTCTGCAATACTGCTTGGCCCCAATATAAATTGGACAATGGCTCTAAACTGCCAGAAAATGGTATCTTTGGTTTTTCTATCCTGCAGGATCTAGACTACATTTGTCTTAAAATGGGCAAATGGTCTGAAGTCCCCTATGTCAGGCATTTTTCACACTTCACTCCCTTCTCAGCCTCCACTACCAATCTGAACCCTCTCAAATTCTCCTTCTTTCCCTCCCACCCATGCCCCCATCCCTAATGCCACTGCAGAGTCTTTAATCTCGATAGACACTTCTGACCTTTCCCTTCCCCCTCAGGCTGCCACTCATTAGACTGAACTGGACCCTAATCTTCCCACTGTCCCATCCCCTCCCTATTATACCTCTGCTGTCACTTCTCCATCCCACACTCACTCTGGGACACAAGTCAGTCCTAAAACTAGCTTTTCCTCCCCCGCCCAATAGTTTCCCCTTTGGGAGGTGGCTGGAGCTGAGGGCATAGTCAGGGTGCATGCTCCTTTTTCTCTGTCTGATCTGTCCCAAATTAGTCTGTGCTTAGAATCCTTTTCATCTGGTCCCACTAAATATATCCAAGAATTCCAATATCTAACTCAGTCCTACAATTTAACTTGAAATGACTTACATGTCATTCTAACCTCTACTTTTTCTCCATATTAACAAAATAAGGTTTATACTCTGGCTCAGTCTTATGCTGACACCTGCAGATGCCGTGAGCCAGCCCTCCAAGATGGTATCAGGGCAGTACCAAGGGAAGAACCCCAATGGCAATACCAGGTGGGCTTACCTGACATCACCAAGCGTGACTATATGGTCTCTTGCTTAGTTGAGGGACTTAAGTGGGCAGCTTACAAAGCAGTTAATTATGACAAGCTTAAAGAAACAACGCAGGACAAACATGAAAATCCTGTCCAATTCATGGTTTGCCTAGAAGAAATGCTTAGATTCTTCACAGCGCTAGATCCAGAGAGGCCAGAGGGTTGCCTTATTCTCAACATGCATTTTATTACCCAATCTGCCCCAGACATTAGGAAAAAATTTCAAAAACTAGGCTCAGGCCCTCGAACCCCACAACAGGGTTTAATTAATTTTGCCTTCAAGGTGTTTAATAATAGGAAGGAAGCAGCCAAGCAGCAATGCATTTCAGAGTTGCAAATGTTTGACTCCACTGTAAGACAGAGCCCAGCCACTCCTTCAACTCACAGAAGTTTCAGACCACCAAATCCACAGCATCCAGGCTTCTCTTCCAGCCCTCCTCCCTCAAAACTTTGCTTCAAATGCCAGAAAACTGGTCATAGGCCAGGGATTGCCTACAGCCTGGGGCTCTATCCTGCTTCAAATGCCAAAAGCTTGGACATTGGGCTAACAAATGCTTGTAGCCCAAGGCCCCCTGTAAGCAGTGTCCTGTCTGTGGGGAACCCCACTGAAAGTTGGACTGTCCGACTCACATCACTACTCCCAGAGCTCCTGATGTTCCAACCCAAAGCTCCTGGACTGAATCCTTCCCAGATCTCCTCTCTTGGCAACTGAAGACTGACACTGCCTGAACATCTCGGACAACCCCTGGACTATCATGGACTCCGAGCTTTGGGCAACTCTTATGGTGGAGGGTAAGCCCATCCCCTTCTTAACATGGGGGCCACCCACCCCATGCTGCCTTCTTTTCAAGGACCTGTATCCTTGGCCTCCATAACTGTTGTGGGAATTGACGGCAAGGCCTCCAGGCCTCTCAAAACTCCCCAAGTCTGGTGTCAATTAGGCCAGCATTCCTTTCCACATTCTTTCCTATTTATCCCCACTTGTCCAGTTCCCCTGTTAGGCCAAAATATCCTAGCAAAATTGTCTGCCTCCTTAACTGGCACTGGGCTACAGCCACACCTCATTGCTGCCCTCCTCCTCGAGCCCGTACCTCCCTCAATAGCTCCCCTTATGTCTCTCTACCTTAAATCTAGGGTGCAGGACACCACCTCCCCATACTCACTACAACATGGCCTTTTAATTCCTACTAACTCTCTTTACAATTCCCATATCCTACCTGTCCAAAAACCAGACAAATCTTATAGGCTAGTCCAAGACCTTTGCCTCATCAATCAGATTGTACTTCCCATCCATCCCGTTGTATACAATCCTTATACCCTCCTGTCTTCCATATCCCCTTTTACAACTCACTATGCTGTTTTTGACCTCAAAAATGCTCTTTTCTGAAACCCAAATTTCTTCCCCATCTGTTACCTATCTCGGTATAATCCTTCACCAGCATACATGTGCTCTCCCTGCCAACTGTATTCAGCTTATCTCCCAAATGCCAACCCCATCCACTAAACAACAGCACCTCTCCTTCCTAGGCACTATAGGATACTTCCGCCTCTGGATAGCAGGCTTTGCCTTACTGGTAAAACCACTCTATAAGCTTTTGAAAGGTGACATAGCAGACCCCATAGACCCTAAATCCTTCCCTCATTCTTCTTTTTGTTCTCTGAAAAAAGCCCTAGAAACAGCTCCCACACTGGCGCTTCCCAACTTCTCTCAACTCTTCTCCTTACACACAGCAGAAGTGAGACTGTGCCATCAGAATTCTTACACAGGAGCCAGGCCGACAGCCTATGGCCTTTTTTAATCCAAAAACAACCTAACCTCACAGTCCTACGGTGACCTTCATGCCTACGCACAGCAGCTGCTGCTGCCCTGATAACAGCTGCAGCCCCTTGCTAGTTCCCTTGGTATTTGGGTCCAAAGCCCCAGCCCCCTCAGAACACTTTCTTAACTTTTCAGTTTGCACTTCCAGTTCTGTCTAAGCCAAGAACTTTTTTTTTTCTCTGTTATTCTTCTTCTTACATCTGTCTTCCTACCAACTGGACAGGCACTTGTACCCTAGTTTTTCTTACTCCCAAAATTCAGGTTACCAGTGGAGGCAAAAACCTCCCTATTCCCCTTGTGGTCCTGACATGACACAGTCAGGTCATTCCATTGATCCCCTTACTTGTATGGTTAGGAATTACTACCGCACTCGCCACAGGCATAGCAGGTCTTACCACTTCAGTCTTCACCTTCCATAGCCTCTCTAATGATTCCTCTGCTAGCATTGCAGAATTAACTCAATCACTATCCCTTCTTCTAGTAAATTCCCTAGCTGCAGCTGTCCTGCAAAGCCACAGAGGTCTTGATTTACTGACTGCTGAAAAAGCAGGTCTTCGCCTATTCCTTAAATGAAGAATGTTGTTTTTATGTAAACCAGTCCAGCCTCATATATGATGCCATCAATAAATTAAAAGACAGAGCCCAAAAGCTTGCTAATCAGACAAATGGTTATTCCTGACATGGCTGGACTGGCTGGACAATCTCTAACTTGGTGTCATAGCTTCTTCCAATCCTTAGTCCTCTGAAACCTATCTTTCTCCTTCTCTTATTTGGACCCTGTATCATCTGATTAATCTCACAATTCCTACAAAATTCTATACAAGCGATAACCAATCAGTCAGTATGAAAAATGCTTGTTCTAACAACCCTGCAATATCACCCCTTGCCCAGAGATCTCCCAGCAATTTAAATTCTTTCCAGTTTTTAGGTTTCCACACCACTCCCAATCCTACTCAAAGAAGCCCTGAGAAACATCCCCCCATCGCCCCACTGTGCCGGCCTTCCTAGTGTTCCACTACCCACCACTCTTCATTTCTTTTTCCTTTATATTACCAATATGAAGATACAGGAATGTAAGGTCTTTTAAGCTGACTGATGGCACCATGGATGCTGTGGCAACCTCCATGACCCACATGTACACCTTTGGAGGGCCTTCCAGAATTAGAAAACCTGAAGTAACTGGAAGACCATGAAAAGTGGAAGAACGATCAACCCCTGTGGTGCTTAACTAACTTGAGACATTCTTCTATTTTTCCTTATTCCAGCCTCAATTGATAAGGCCATTGGACTTTGTAACTGACCTTGGTCAACCTCGTGACTCCACACCCTATGACCCTCTCCCAGCTTGCAAAAAACTGCCCTAAACTGTAACTTCTGTAGCTTTCCACTGCATACCCCAAACCTATAAAACCAACTCCTATCCCACTGCCCTCCACTGACTCCCTTTTCAGACTCAGCCCGCCCACACCCAGGTGAATAAACAGCCATGTTGTTCACACAAAACCTGTTTTAGTGGTGTCTTCATTAACAGCATGTGTTTTAACACCTTGGTGTATTCTAAAAAATGAATAGCTGTTATTACCATTATATAATTGCATTATTTTTTTGCTTCTCTGACATCTGATAGCCAGACTTCATCTAGGAGAACTTAAGTAATTCAGCAAGTTCAACCCAAAAGCTTAGTAGGGAACAGAGGATATTCCCCATTCTACTATATTATCAATAGCTCCAGTTCAAATCAACAAACAATTGACAACAAAATCTCTATGAGTCTGAAAGAACCAAAGTATTACTGGACTTGGGGTGCCCCCTGTTGCAGATATGTTTTTAGTGAACAAAAACTTAGATCACAACACCAAAGTTGCTTTGAATACCTGAAAAGTCTGTCTAAGAAGGACAGGTACAAACAAGCTCAGACTGTAAAGACGAGAATAAACACACAGCCCTTTAATGCCCAAACAATTAAAAGCATCCACAAGAGTTAAGATCATCCAGGAAAAAATGAACTTACCAGGTGAAATAAATAAGGCATCAGTGGCCCATCCTGGAAAGACAGAGAAATGTGACCTTTCAGACAGAGAATTTAAAATAGCTTCTTTATGGAAGCTCAACAAAATCCCAAGAGTGTATATATACCACATTTTTTTTTATCCAGTCTATAACTGATGGGTATTTATGTTAATTCCATTACTTTCCTATTGTAAGTAGTGCTGTAATTGAGGTACACCTGATAAAAACAAGCAATGGGGAAATTAATGTGCATTATCTTTTATAATAGAACAATTTATGTTCATTTGGGTATATACTCACTAATAGGACTGTTGGGTTAAATAGTACTTCTGTCTTTAGATCTTTGAGTAATTGCCACATTGTCTTCAACAATGGTTGAACTCATTTACACTCCCAGCAGCCGTGTAAAGGCATTCCTTTTATTCCACAACCTTGCTAGCATCTGTTGTTTTTTGTCTTTTTAATCATAGCCCTTCTGACTGGTGTGAGATGGTATCTCAATGTGTGATTCTGATTTACAATTCTCTAATAATCAGTGATGTTGAGCTTTTTTTTTTTTTTAATGTGAATGTTGGCTACATGTATGTCTTCCTGTGAAAAGTTCATGTTCTTTGCCAAGTTTTTTTTATTGTAAATTCGTTTAAGTTCCGTATAGATCCTGGATATTAGACCTTTGTCAGGTGCATACTTTGCAAAAACTTCTCCCATTCTGTGGGTTGTCTGTTTACTCTGTTGATAGTTCTTTTTCTGTGCAAAAGCTCTTTAGTATAATTATATTCCATTTGTTAAATTTGTTAATTTGCTTTTATTGCAACTACTTTTGGCATCTTCATCATAAAATTGTTGCCAGTGCCTATGGCCTGAATGGTAATTGCCTGGGTTTTCTTTCAGGGTTTTTATAGTTTTGAATTTTACCTTTAAGTCTTTAGTCCATCTCGAGTTAATTTTTACATGTGGTGTAAGGAGGAAGTCCAGTTTTAATCTCCTGCCTATGGCTAGCCAGTTATCCCAAAACCGGTTATTGAATAGGGAGTAATTTCCCCATTGCCTGTTTTTGTCACGTGTGTCAAAGATCAGATAGTTGTAGGTGTGTGGTCTTATTTCTGGGTTCTCTATTCTATTCCATTGATCTTTGTGTCTGTTTTGGTACTAGCACTATGCTCTTTTGGTTTTTTTAGCCCTGCAGTTTAGTTTGAAATCAGTTAGTGTGATGACTCCAGCTTGTTCTTATTACCTATTGCTTATCACCTTGGCTATTCAGGCTCTTTTTGGATCCATGTGAATTTTAAAATAACTTATTCTAGTACTCTGAAAAATCCTGATAGCAGTTTAACAGAAATAACATTGGATCTGTGAATTGCTTTTGGAAGTATGGCCATTTTAATGTTAATTATTATTTTTATCCATAAGCATGATATGTTTTTCCATTTGTTTGTGTCATGTCTGATCTATTTTTTTTTCTTTCTTTTCTTTTTTTTCCCATTTATTTATTTTATTGCATTTTAGGTTTTGGGGTACATGTGAAGAACATGCAAAATTGT
>NW_016108245.1:26937-39862 GCF_001604975.1 Cebus imitator | reverse complement strand
TATTCATTTGTATTTCCTCTTTTCTTCTTTATTAGTCTAACTAAAGATCTATCTATTTTATTGATTTTTTAAAAAAACAATCTCCTGAACTAATTGATGTTTTCATTGTTTGTGTATGTGTGTGTGTCTCTCTGCTTCCTTCAGTTCAGTTCTAATTTTGGTCACTTATTGTCCTCTGCTAGCTTTGGGATTTGTTTTCTGTTGGTTCCCTAGTTCTTTTAGTTGTGATGTTAGGTTGCTAACTGGAGATGTTTCTAACCTTTTGATGTGGGCATTTGGTGTTATAAATTTCTCTCCTAAAATTTCCTTAGCTGTGGCTCAGAGATTCTGGTATGTTGTATCTGTGCTCTATTTAGTTTCAAAGAACTTCTCCATTACTGCCTTATTTCAATTACTTATTCCAAATTAACTCAGGAGCAAGTTCATGTGCTCATATTCAATTTTCATGTGATTGTATGGTTCTGAGTGAATTTCTTAGTCTTGATTTCTAGTTTAATTGTGTTATGGTCCAAGAGACTGTTTCCTATGATTTTAGTTCTTTTGCATTTGTTAAGCAGTGTTTTATTTATGAATATGTAATCAATTTTACAAAATGTGCCATGTGGCAATGAGAAAAATGTATATTCTGACATTTTTGAGTGAAGTTCTGTATCAAGTGAAGTTATCTATCAAGTCCATTTGATCCACTGCTGCATTCAGGTCCTGAATAGCTTGGTTAATTTTCTGTCTCCATAATATATCTAATATTGTCAGTGAGATATTATAGTCTCCCACTAATGTTTTGTGGAAGTCTAAGTCTCTTTGAAGGTCTCTGAAAACTTGCTTTATGAATCTGGGTTCTCTTGAGTTAGTTGTATATGTATTCAAATGGTTAGCTCTTCTTGTTGAATTGAACACTTTGCCATTTTACAATGCCCTTATTTGTCTTTTTGGAGCAATCTGTTTTGTCAGCAACTAAGATTGCAACTTCTGCTTTTTGCTCTTTTCTATTTCCTTGGTAAAAATTTCCCCATACATTTATTTTGAGCCTATGTGTGTCATTGCATGTGAGATGAGTCTCTTGAAGACAGGATACAAATGTGTCTTGGTTATTTATCCACCTTGCCACTCTGTTTAACTGGGGCATTTCACCCATTTAAATTCAATGATAGTATTGATATAAGTGGATTTGATCCTGCCATTATGATGTTAGCTGGTTATTTTGCAGACTTCTTTTTGTGGTTGCTTTATAGTGTCACTGATCTGTGTACTTCAGTGTGTTGTGTAGTGGCTTGTAATAGTCTTTACTTTTAATATTTAGTACTCCCTTTACTAGTTCCTGTAAAGAAGGCCTGGAGGTAATGAATTCTCTCAGCATTTGCTTGTCTGAAAAGAATCTTATTTCTCCTTCATTTATGCTTAATTTGACCAGAAATAAGATTCTAGGTTACAATTTCTTCTCTTTAAGAATGTTCAATATTTGTCCTCAATCTCTTCTGGCTTTGAGGGTTTCAGCTGAAAGGTCCACTGTTAGTCTGATGGGCTTCCCTTTCTCTCTAACTGCCTTTAATTTTTTTTCTTTTATTTCTACCTTGGAGAATCTAAATAGTTATGTGTCTTGGGGATGATCTTCTTGTCAAATATCTTACTGAGTTTCTCTGCCTGTCCTGAATGTGAATGTTGACCTCTCTAGCTAGATTGGGGAAGTTTTCATGGATGACAGCCTGAAATATGTTTTTCAAGTTAGTTTTACACTTCCTATCTTTTTCAGGGACACCAATGAATTGTATATTTGATCTCTTTACATAACCCCATATTTCTCTGAGGTTTTGTTTCTTCCTTTTTATTCTTTTCTCTCTATTCTAGTCTGCCTATCTTATTTCAGAAATCCAGTCTTCAAGCTCTGGGATTCTTTCCTCTGCTTTGTCTATTCTGCTATTAACACTTGTGTTTGCATTATGAAATTCTTAAAGTGTGATTTCTGCTCTATCAGGTAGGTTACATTCTTGTCTATACTGGCTATATTTTTTTCCTGTCATCTCCTGAAATGTTTTATCATGATTTTTACCTTCCTTGCATTGGGTTTTAATTTACTCCTGTAGCTCCATTAACTATGTTTCCATTTGTATTCTGAATTCTACTTCCTTCATTTCAGCGACCTCAGCCTCAGCTCAGTACCAGTTTCTTGCTGGAGATGCGATGTGGTCATTTGAAGGAAAGAATGCACTCTGGCTTTTTGAGTTTTCAGTGTTCTTGTCCTTATTCTTTCTCATCTTGTGGGCTTGTCTGCCATCAATCTTTGAGGTTGCTGATCTTTAAATTTTTTTTTCTATTATCCTATTTGATGTTCTTGAGGGTTTGATTGTGGCATAAGGTGGGCAAGCTGGCTCCATTTCTGGGAGATTTTATGGGGCCAACACTCAGCTACCAACTCCTGGACTGTGTGCTCTAACTCTGAGAGACTTTTATTGTGCTTTGACTTTGTTCTCTGGCTGCTTGAGGTTTTTGGTTTATTGCTCTGGGGTGACTGAGTTGTGGCAACTGTAACAGAGTGATAGTGGATGCAATGGTGCCTGCCTTGTCTGCCTCCATGTGGGCTCCACAGTGGCAGAAGCAATAAAACTAGAGGAGAGAGCAGGGGTCTCTGCTGGGGACTATATGAATGATTGCACTGGATGTGGTGTAGGCTTGGGGTGGAGTGCTAACCAGCACAGGTCTGGGTGCCTCTTGTGTGCCTCACAAGTCAGAGTAATCACTCAGGGTGTGCAAGGATCTTCTGTTCTCAGTGCAGCTTTAGTGCAAGGTGGGGTGCTTGAAGGGGTATGGCTTGCTGGCTCTGTGCCTACCAAGGCTTCATCTGCAATGGTGGTCAGCAGGGGTGGGGGTACATACTGTACTCCTGCATGCTGATGTGGCAAGTAAAGCAAAACCTTCCCATGCATATAGAAACCAGCAAAGTGATGTGGGGAGTTGCTGTGGGCTCAGTGGACCCTGCAATATAGGGAGAGAATGTGCCAGCTGGTGTGCAGCCATAGGGGCTGCCTTACTGGAGCTCTCCACCCATTGGGTCTGCCCCTCCCCATGGAAGTTCCATCCTAGGGAGTGCTGAAACCTCTGTTAGCCAAAGGTCATTGGCAAGCGTCAGCAGAAACCCCAGTTGGGAGGCTCCACCTGATAACAAATGGGATTGAAAGCCCACTTAAAGCAGTCTGGCCATGTTTTCATAAGGTAGGTGTGCTGTGTTGAGGGACTGCCTCTGCTCCCAGATGGCTTGGATTCTCCAAAGCCCAAAGGCTTGACTGGCTATTTCCCAAACAGCAAAAATGGTGGTCCATTCCACCCTCTGGCATCTCTTTCTTATGGACTTTTCAAATCTTTGTCAGCTGAAGAACACCATCAGGGGTGGCTGGAGGCCTTGGTTGGAGGTACTTCCCAGGATGGAAAAAATAGAGTCAGGTACCTGCTTTAAAAAGCAGCCCGGACACATTTTGGCAGAGCAGCTATGCTGTATAGGGCACTGTTTCCACCCCTGGTTAGCTTGAACTTTCCAAAGCCCAGAGGCTAGAACAGCTAAGTCACCCAAATAGCAAAAATGGTGTCTCGCCCCTCTCTCTGAAAACTTTATCCCATATCCCAGAAAGGTTTAAAAACTCTGTCAGCTAGAGATCACTGGCAGGTGTGGCTGGAGACCCTGGTTGGGAGGTCCTGCTCAGTAACAAGAAACAGGATTGGGTACCCACTTTAAAAAGCGGTCTGATCACATTTTCATAGAGCATCTGTGATGTGTTGGGGGATCCCTTTTACTTACAATCAGTTCGGATTTTTCAAAGCCCAAAGGCTAGAATGGCTATATTGCCCTAACAGCAAAAATGTCAGCCTGCCCATCCTCCTGGGATCTTCATCCCAGGGAGGCACAACACTGTTGCAGGTTCTTGGCTGGGATTTCAAACCAGTGGGTTTTATTATGTGTGGTGACATGGAAGTGGGGTCCATAGACTGTCACTGCTCAGTCACCTGAATTTAGCCTCTTTCCTAGGGGAATGCATGGGGGTGTAGCACCCCACTTTGCCAGAGTTGTAACTCCTTTTTTTCTGGGAAACTCAAGAGGCCAGAGTATCTAAGACTCCCAGGTCTTAGCACATGCTTGAGTGGTTACTCTTCTGACACTTCACATCACTCTGCGTGTCAGACTGAAGGCCCTGGTGGAGTGAATTCACAAAGGGATCTTCTGACCCAAGGGTTACAAATATCCATTGTAGAAGCATGGATTCCCATAGATGCAAATTTACCCATCGCTTCCCTGGACAGGGGAAGTTCTCTTGGCTCTGCATCACTCCTAGGTGGGCCACCATCTTGCCTTGCTTTTATTTCCTTTTTCAGGGGTCAAGCCATTTCTTTGATTAGTACCAATATGAGTACCTGGACGTTTCAGTTGAAGGTGCTGTATTTACTTGTCCCTTCCATTTTTCTCCGTTAGAGCAACACACACAATAGCTGCTTCTAGTTGGCCTTCTTAGCTACTCCTATAATTTATCTTTTTTAAAGGTGTTTTACATGGTGAGATATAACCTCAGAAGGACAAATCTAAGAAGTAATGCCCATAGAGAGAAAGTAGAGAGAGAAATTATGGTAGAAAGTTTATTCAAAAGGGTGACAACAGAGAACTTATAACCTAGATAGAAATATTTATATTCAGGTACAAGAAGGTTACAGAACACTATGCACATTTAACCCAAACAAGGCTACTTCAAGACATTTAACAAACTCCCAAAGGTCAAGGATAAGGAAAAGATCCTAAAATCAGCAAGAGCAAAGAAAAAAAAAAAAACAACACTGTACAACGGAGTTTCAATACATCTGGCAGCCTACTTTTTAGTGGAAAACTTACAGGCTAGGAGAGAGTGGCATTACATATTTAAAGGGCTGAATTTAAAAAAAAAAAAAAAAACCCTTTTATCTTAGAGTATCTGGTAACAAGCCTTTTCCAGACAAACAAAAGCTGAAGGATTTCATCAACAACAGACCAATCTTAAAAAAAAAAAATGCTCAAGGGAGTACTTCAGTAAGAAATAGAAGGACATTAATGAGCAACAAGTAATCACCCGAAGGTAGAAAACTCATTGATAATAGCAAAGACATAGAAAAACACAGAATAATATAACACTGTACCCATGGTGTGTAAACTACTCTCATCCTAAGCAGAAAGACTAAATGATGAACAAATCAAATATAGCTAAAGCAACATTTTAAGAGAGAGTCAGTACAAGGAAATATAAATAGAAAAACAAAAGTTAATAAACAGGTTGATAGAGTTAAGGCATAGAGTTTGTATTGGTTTGCTTTCTGCTTGTTTGTTTTTCATGTAAAGAGTGTTTAAGGCATAGAGTTTGTATTGGTTTGCTTTCTGCTTGTTTGTTTTTCATGTAAAGAGTGTTAAATAGTTATCAGGTTAAAACAATGGATTATACAAAAATATTTGCAAGCCTCATGGTAACTTCAAACAAAAAAACTACACAATGGAGATAGAAAACATAGAAAGGAAGAAGCTAAATTATATCACCAGAGAAAATCACCTTCACTAAAAAAGACAGAAAGGAAAGAAGAAAGTGAAGACTACAAACCAGTTAGAAAACAATTGACAAAATGGCAGAAGAAAATTATTATTTATCAATAATAACATTGAATGCAAATAGACTAAACTCTCCAATCAAAGACATAGAGTGTCTGAGTGGATAAAACACGACCCATTGATCTGTCGCCTACAAGGAATACACTTCACTTACAAAGACACACATAGATTTAAATAAACATGAAAAATTATTTCATGCCAATGGAAATAAAAAATACTAGCAGGAGTCACTAAACTTATATCAAAAATATAGCAGGAGTCATTATGCTTATATCATACAAAATGTATTTCAAAACAAAATGTATAAGATGAGACAAAGAAGATCACTATACAATAATAAATGAATAAATTAAGAAAAAAAATATATATATGTGACAATTTTAAATCTATATACACCCAACACAGGAACACTCAACTATATAAAGCAAATATTATTATAACTAAGAAGAGAGACTGATTACAGTACAATAATAATGTGAAACTCTAATAACCCGCTTTTAGCATAGGACAGATCATCCAGACAGGAAGTCAACAGAAAACATTAGTCATGACCTGCAGTTTAGACCAAATGGACTTAATAGACATTTGCAGAACATTTTGCCAAGTGGCTGCATAATACACAATATTTCCTCAGAACATTGGTTATTCTTAAGGATAGACCCATGATATCTTAGGTCACAAAACAAACATTAAAACATTTAGAAAATTAAAATAATATCAGGCATCATTTCTGACCACAAGAAAATAAAACTATACATTAATAACAGATATAATTCTGAAACAAATACAAATACACAAAAATTAAACAGTATGGTCCTGAATGACCAGTGGGTCAACAAAAAGTAAAACTAAAATTTTTAAAAAATCTTGAAACAAGTAATAATTGGACCACACCATACCAAAACCAATGAGACACAGCAAAAGCAGTTCTACCAGGTAAGCTTATAGGTATAAATGCCTACATCAAAAAAGAGGAAAAACCTCAAATGAAGAATCTAGTGCTTCATGTTTAAGGATAGAAAAGCAAAAGCAAATCAAACACAAAATTAGGTGACAAAAAGAAATAATAAATATCGAACCAAAACCAAAAAAAAAATAAAACCAAAATTTTTTTTTAATTTAAAAAATAGTGAAACAAAAAGTTGGTCTTCTGAAAAGTTAAATAAAATTGATAAAGCTTTAGCCAGAATAACAAAAAGAAAGAAGATACAAATAAATGAAATCAGAAATATAAAAGAAGTCATTTAAAAAAATTATTAGTGGAATGTATGGGCAACTATATGCCAATAGATTGGAAAATTGATAATAAATAAACTAATTTCTAGACATATGTAGTTTACCAAAATTGAACAAAGAAGAAAAGATCAAAACTGTAATAAATAAAAGAGTCTGGAAGCCTTTTCTTTTTCTATTATAGAAAATTCCAGTAACTGATGGCTCTATTGCTGAAGCCTACCAAACATTTAAAAAAGAAGTAATACTCTACTCAAATTACTTCAGAAAAATAGAGAAGGAGGGCATATTTACAAACTCCTTCTATGAGGCCAGTGTTATCCTGATACCCAAACCAAAAAAAGACACAGCAATAAAAGGAAACTACAGGCCAGTATCTCTGGTGAATATTAACTCAAAAATTCTCAACACAACATATCTACAACCATCTGATCTTTGACAAACCTGAAAAAAACAAACAATGGGGAAAGGATTCCCTGTTTAATAAATGATGTTGGGAAAACCGGCTAGCCATGTGCAGAAAGCAGGAACTGGACCCCTTCCTGACACCTTACACTAAAATTAACTCCAGATGGATTAAAGACTTAAACATAAGACCTAACACCATAAAAACCCTAGAAGAAAATGTAAGCAAAACCATTCAGGACATAGGCATAGGCAAGGACTTCATGACCAAAACACCAAAAGCATTGGCAACAAAAGCGAAAATAGACAAATGGGACCTAATCAAACTCCACAGCTTCTGCATGGCAAAAGAAACAGTCATTAGAGTGAATAGGGAACCAACAGAAAGGGAAAAAATTTTTGCAGTTTACCCATCTGACAAAGGGCTGATATCCAGAATTTACAAAGAGCTAAAACAGATTTACAAGAAAAAAACAAACAAGCCCATTCAAAAGTGGGCAAATGATATGAACAGACACTTTACAAAAGAAGACATACATGAGGTCAACAAACATATGAAAAAATGCTCATCATCACTGATCATTAGAGAAATGCAAATCAAAACTACATTGAGATACCATCTCATGCCAGTTAGAATGGCGATCATTAAAAAATCTGGAGACAACAGATGCTGGAGAGGATGTGGAGAAATAGGAACACTTTTACACTGTTGGTGAGAGTGTAAATTAGTTCAACCATTGTGGAAGACAGTGTGGCGATTCCTCAAGGACCTAAAAATAGATATTCCATTTGACCCAGCAATCCCATTACTGGGTATATATCCAAAGGATTATAAATCGTTCTACTATAAGGACACATGCACATGAATGTTCATTGCAGCACAGCTTACAACAGCAAAGACCTGGAACCAACCCAAATGCCCATCAATCATAGACTGGACAGGGAAAATGTGGCATATACACACCATGGAATATTATGCAGCCATCAAATACGATGAGTTCGTGTCCTTTGTAGGGACATGGATGAAGCTGGAAACCATCATTCTCAGCAAACTGACACAAGAGCAGAAAATCAAACACCGCATGTTCTCATTCATAGCTGAGTGTTGAACAATGAGAACACATGGACCCAGGGAGGGGAGCACTACACACTGGGGTCTGTTGGGGGGAAATACGGGAGGGACAGCAGGGGGTGGGGAGTTGGGGAGAGATACCATGGGGAGAAATGCCAGATATAGGTGATGGGGAGGAAGGCAGCAAATCACACTGCCATGTCTGTACCTATGCAACAATCTTGCATGTTCTTCACATGTACCCCAAAACCTAAAATGCAATAAAATTTTTTTTTTAAAAATTATTTCCTCAAAAAAAAAAATTCTCAACAAAACACTAGCAAATAAAATTCAACAATACATTAGAAAGAACATCAATGAAGATGAAGTGGAATTTATTCCTGGGATGGAAGGCAGGTTCAACATATACAAACCAGTCAATGGGCTTCATCGTATCACCAGAATCAAGAATAAAATCAGTATTATCATTTCAATTGATAATAAAAAAGCAATTTATAAAATTCAACATCCCTTCATGAGAAAAACCCTAAAGTAACTGGGATAGAAGGAACATACCCCAGCATAATAAAAGCCCTGTGCAACAGAGCCACTACTAATATCATACTGAATACAAAACAAACAAACAAAAAACCTGAAAACCTTTCTCTAAGATCTGGAACATAACATAAGTGCCTACTGTAAACATTTCTATTCAACAGAGGTAGTTGAAGTCTTAGCTAAAGCCATCAGACAAGAGAAAGATATAAAGCACGCCCACACTGAAATAGAAGAAATCAAGTTATCATTGTTTGCAGATGATATGATTTTATATTAGAAACACCTGTAGAACTCACAAGAAAATTATTAGCACTGATAAAGAAATTCTGTAAAGTGGCAGGATACAAAATCAACCTACAAAATTCAGTAGCATTTCTATATGTTAACAGTGAACAATGTGAAAAAGAAATTAAAAACGTAATCCCACAATAGCCACAGGTAAAATTAAATTCTTAGAAATTAACTTACCCAAAAAAGTAAACTATCTCTATAATAAAAACTATAAAATACAGATAAAATAAATTAAAAAAATACAATCAAAATTCTTTTACAATTTCCAAAATAATGGAAAAAGCATTTTACCTTCACGGATTCAAAAAATTAATATTGATATAATGTCTCTAACCACACAAAGCAATCTATGCATTCAATGTAATCCCTGTCAAAGTACCAATGACATTCATCACAGTAATAAAAAATCTTAAAATGCAAATGAATCCAAAGAAAACTCAAATAGCCAAAGCCATCCTAAGGGGGTTGGGGAAGAAAACAAAACAAAACACAATGGGAAGAATCAGATTACCTGACTTCAAATTATATTACAGTGTTATAGTAACAAAACAGGGTGGTACTGGCACATAAACTAATATATAGACCAGTGAAACAGAATAGAAAACCCAGAAACAAATCCACAAACCTACAGTGAACTCATTTTTGACAAAGGTGTGAAGAACATACACTGGGAAAAAGGGAGTCTCTTCAATAAATGATATTGGAAAAACTAGATATCCATATGCAGAAAAATGAAACTGGACTCCTATCTCTCACCAAGTCAAAATGGATTAAACACAACTATGAGACCTCAAACTATAGAATTACTACAAGAAAATATTTCAGAAACTCTTTAAGACAGTGGACTGGGTGAGAATTTCTCAAGTAATGCTCTACAAGCACAGGCAACCAAAGCATAAATGAACAAATGTGATCATATCCAGCTGAAAAATGTCAGCACAGAAAAGGATAAAATTTTAAAAGTGAAGGGATAACCCATAGAATGGGAGAAAATATTTCTAGACTACCCATCTGACAAGGATTTAATAGCCAGAATGTATAAGGAGTTCAAACAACTCTATAGAAAAAAAAATCATTATTCAATCAAAAGATGGGCACAAGATTTGAATAGACATTTCTCAAAAGAAGACATACAAAAGGCAAATGTACCTATGAAAAGGTGCTCAACATCATTGCTCATCAGAGAAATGCAAATTGAAACTGCAATACAATATTATCTCACCCAAGTTAAATGGCTTATATTCAAAGGACAAGTAATAACAAATGCTGGCAAGGATGTGGAGAAAAGGGAACCCTTATACACTGTTGGTGCAAATGTAAATTTGTACAGCCACTATAGAGAATAGTTTTGAAGTTCCTCAAGAAAATAAAATAGAGCTACCATAAGATCCGTCAATCCCACTGCAGGGTATATATCCAAAAGAAAGAAAATTAGTAAATTAAAGATATATCTGTGCTTTTATGTTTGTTGCAGCACTGTTTACAATAGCTACGACTTGGAAGAAGCCTAAGTGTTCATCAACAGATGAGTGGATAAGGAACATGTGGTACACATACATAATGGAGTACTATTAAGTCATAAGAATGAATGAGATCCAGTCATTTGCAACAACCTGAATAGAGCTAGAGATTATTATGTTATGTGAAATAAGCCAGACACAGAAAGACAAACATCACATATTCTGTCTTATTTGGGGAACCTAAAAATCAAAACAATTGAACTTATGGGCATAAAGAGTAGAAGAATGGTTAGAAGAGGTTGTTAAAGATAGTGTGAGGCTTGGGGGGAGGCAGTGAGAATGGTTAATGGGTACAAAAATTAGAAAATAATATGAACTAGTATTTGATAGTGCCACAAGGTAACTATATTCAATAAAACTCAATTGTACATTTTAAAATAACTTGAAAAGTATGACTGCTTATTTTGTAACACAAAGGATAAATGCTTGAGGGGATGGATAACACATTCTTCATGATGTGCTTAGTTTGTATTGCATGCCTGTATCAAAACCTCAGGTACTTTATAAGAATATACACCTAATATGTACCAACGAAAATATTTAAAAATTCAAAAGACACAACAAATCTACAAATAGTAAAAAACAAGGAATCAAAATGTACCATCTGAAAATATCACCTTCACCAAATGAAAGACAGGAAAAATGGAAAAAAGGAAAGGAAGACCACAAAAGAACAAGAAAACAAACAACAACAACCAAAAAATGGCAGGAGGAAATGCTTTCTTATGAACAATAACATTGAATGTAAGAGGATATAACCCTCCAATTAGAAGATATAGAGTGGGTGAATTAAAAATAATAAAAATAATCCAATGACCTGCTGCCTACAAGAAACACACTTTACCTATAAAGGCACACATAAACTGGAAATAAAAGGATAGAGAAACGTATTCCATGCAAATGAAAAGCAAAAGAGAGGGGGAAGTAGCTATAGAAATATTAAATTTCAAAACAAAAATTATAAAACTGATTTTAAAAGTTTTTAAATATTATAGAGGAATCAATTCAGCAAATTAATATAACAATTTGAAATATGTATGCACCCAATACTGGAGAACTCAGATATATAAAGTAGATATTATTTAAGTCAAAGAAAGAAATAGATCCCAATGCAACAAAAGATAAATACTTCAACATGACATTGTCAGTATTGGACAGATTATCTAGACAAAAAAAAAATCAGCAAAAACACATTGCATTTAATCTGCACTATAGACCAAGTGGATCTAATAGATATTTACAGAATATTGTATCCAATGTGTGCAGAACACGCATAGATCATTCTCATGGATAGATAGTATGTTAGGCTGCAAATCAAGTCTCCAAAAATACAAACAATTGAAATTATAACATGTATCTTCTATGACCACAATGGAATGAGCCTAGAAATCAATAATGAAGAATTTGGTAACTTAAGAAACACACGAAAATTAAACAATGCACTCCTGAATAATCAATAGGCCAATGTGGAAATCAAGAAGGAAATTGAAAAATGTCTTGAAACAAATAAAAATAGAAATACAACATACCAAAGCCAGTGGGATACAGTGAAAGTAGTACTCACAAGAATTTTTATAGCAATAAGTGCTTAAATCAATAAAGCAGAAAAACTTCAAATAAAAACCTGAAGATGCATGTTAAAAAAGTATAAAATATTGATGCAAGAAATTTAAGAGGACACAAAAAATGGAAAGATATTTCATGTTCATGGATTGGAAGAATCAATATAGTTAAAAAAGTCTATACTACACAAAGCAATCTACAGATTCAATGCATTCCTTATCAAAATACCAGTGACCTTTTTTACCAAAATAGAAATAAAATCCTAAAATATATACAGTACCACAAAAGACTCAGAACAGCCAAAGCTGTCCCAAGCAAAAAGAACAAAACTTGTGAAATCACATTACCTGACTTCAAATTATACTACAGAGCTACAATAACCAAAATAACATGGTACTGGCATAAAAAAGACATAAACACCACTGAAATATATTGGAGAACCCTAAAACAAATCCTTCCATGTACAGTGAACTCATTTTTGATAAAGATTTTAAAAACATACATTAGGGAATAGACTCTTTTTTCAATAAGTGGTGCTGAGAAAACTGAATATGAATATGCAAAAGAATAAAACTAGATCCCTATGTCACATCATATACAAAAATCAAATAAAAATCAATGAAAGACTTAAATCTAAGACCTTATTCTATTAAGCTACTGAAAGAATATGGGGACACTCTTCAGAACATTAAACTG
>NW_016108245.1:0-26197 GCF_001604975.1 Cebus imitator | reverse complement strand
ATATAAAAAGATGCTCAACATTGTTGATCATCAGAGAAACGAAAATCTAAACTAAATGAGATATTATCTTACTTCAGTTGAAATGGTTGTTATTCAAAAGACAGGCAATAATGAATTCTGGCACGGATGTGGAGAAAAGGGAATTCTTATATACTGTTGGTGGAAAGGTAAATTAGTACTATCACTATGAAGAACAATTTGGAGGTTCCTCAAAAACCTAGAAGTAGATCTACCATTAGATCCAGCAGTTTTATTGCCTAGTATTTAACCAAAAGAATGGAAATCAGTATACCAAAGCGACTTTCTGCTCTCCCATGTTTGTTGCAGCACTGTTCACAATAGTCATTATTTGGAAGCAACCTAAGTGTACTTCGACATGTGAATAGATAAAGCAAATGTGGTCCATATACATGATGTAGTACTATTAATTCATAAAAAAGAATAAATTTCAGTCATTTGTAACAATGCAGATGGAGCTGAGTGTCATTATGTTAAGTGAAATAAGCCAGGCACAGAAGTTGGCATGTGTTTACTTTTTCAGTTGAGCTCATGGAGATAGACAGTAGAATACTGGTTACCAGAGTCTGAGAAGGGTATTGGTGGCAAGGAGTACAGATAAATAATGAGTACAAAAATATAATTGGAATAAATAAGGTCTAATCTTTTATACCACAACAGGGTGAGCACGGTCAATGATAATTTACTGAAAATTTTAAGTTATCTGTTAGAGTATAATTGGATTCTTTGTAACACTAGGAAAGAATAAATGCTTGAAGAGATGTATACCCCCATATACCCCAATATGTTTATAATGCATTGTATGATTGTATCAGAGTAGCTCATGTACCCAGTAACGGCATACACTTACTATGTACCCACAGAAAAGAAAATAATAAAATTTAAATAAATCTCATATTTTGAAGGTCATCTGAACAATTTCTCAGTGGAGTTACCTTCTCCCCCAAAGAACGTGAAAAGTTTCTGTTTGTTTCAGTTTTGTTCATAGTTTCTTCTCATGAACTTTTTTCTCCCAGATTCTTTCACCTTGGAAACTCATGAATACATGTACATCATAGCTAGGTGGCCTTTAAAGAACACCTATTTAAAGTTTCATTTTAATAGATAAAAAGAGAGGCTGAGAAATTTCACCTCTTGTCAAATGATGTTCAGTTTCCAACCATCTATAAAAATCAAAAGTATTTTCTGTTTATCTGTGGTACTTTATTAAAGTTAGATCTTACCAATGGATTCAGGTTCCAAAGATCTAAGAGTAAAATCATAAATTATTTGAGCCAGCAGAATAAACCCAAATCATACAAGTAGATAAGTTTATCTAACTTATTCTTTAACATTTTCAAAGATGACACTTTAAAAAAAATTTTTATTTTAAGTTCTGGGGTACATGTGAATGTCTTGCAGGTTTGTTCCATAGATATACACATGCCATGAGGGTTTGCTGCATCTGTCCCCCGTCACCTACATTAGGTATTTCTCTTAATGTAATCCCTCCCCAATCATTCCACCCCCTGCTATCCCTCCCCTAATCCCCTACCCCCCAACAGACCCCAGTGTGTGATGTCTCCCTCCCTGTGTCCATGTGTTCTCATTGTTCAACACACACTTATGAGTGAGAACGTGCAATGTTTGGTTTTCTGTTCTTGTGTCAGTTTGCTAAGAATGATCGTTTCCAGCTTCATCCATGTCCCTGAAAAGGACACAAACTCATCCTATTTATGCTGCATATTATTCCATGGTGTATGTATGTCACATTTTCTTTATCCGGTCTATCATTGATAGGCGTTTGGGTTGGTTCCAAGTCTTTGCTATTGTAAACAGCACCACAATGAACATACATGTGCGTGTGTATTTATAATGGAACAATTTATAATCCTTTGGCTATATAACAAGTAAAGGGATTGCTGGGTTAAATGGTATTCCTATTTCTAGATTTTTGAGGAATCGCCACACTGTCTTCCCCAATGGTTGAACTAATTTACACTCCCACTAACAGTATAAAAGTGTTCCTATTTCTCCATATCCTCTCCAGCATCTGTTGTCTCTACATTTTTAAATGATTGTCATTCTAACTGGTGTGAGATGATATCTCAATGTGGTTTTGATTTGCCTTTCTCAACTGACCATTGATGATGGGCATTCTTTCATGTTTGTTGGCCACATAAATGTCTTCTTTTGAAAAGCATGTATTCGTATTCTTCACCCACTTTTTGATGGGGTTGTTTTATTCTTGTAAATTTGTTTTAGTTGTTTGTAGATTCTGGATATTAGCCCTTTGTCAGATGGGTAGCTTGCAAAAAATTTTTCCCATTCTGTTGGTTGCTGATTCACTTTAATGATTGTTTATTTTGCTGTGCAGAAGCTTTTAAGTTTAATTAGATCTCATTGGTCAATTTTGGCTTTTGTTGCCATTGCTTTTGGGGTTTTAGTCATGAAGTCCTTGCCTATGCCTATGTCCTGATGGTATTGCCTAGGTTTTCTTCTAGGGTTTTTATGGTATTAGATCTTTTGTTTAAATCTTTAATTCATCTCGAGTTAATTTTAGTGTAAGGTGTCAGAAAAGGGTCCAGTTTCAGCTTTCTGGGCATGGCCAGCCAGTTTTCTGAGCACCATTTATTAAACAGGGAATCCTTTCCCCATTGCTTGTTTTTGTCAGGTTTGTCAAAGATCAGATGGTTGTAGATGTGTGGCATTATTTCCTAGGCCTCTGTTCTGTTTCATAGGTCTAAATCTGTTTTGGTACCAGTACCATGTTGTTTTGATTACTGTAGCCTTGTAATATAGTTTGAAGTCAGGTAGCGTGACGTCTCCAGCTTTGTTCTTTTTGTTTAGGATTGTCTTGGCTATGCAGGCTCTTTTTTGGTTCCATATGAAGTTTAAGGTGTTTTTTCTTCCAGTTCCATGAAGAAAGTCGATGGTATTTGATGGTGATAGCATTGAATCTATAAATTACTTTGGGCATTTGACCAATTTCACGATGTTGATTTTTTCTAACCATAAGCATGGTATGTTTTTCCATCTGTTTGTGTCCTCTCCTATTTTCTTGAGCAGTGGTTTGTAGTTCTCCTTGAAGAGGTTCTTCATGTCCTTTGTCAGTTGTATTCCTAGGTATTTTATTCTCTTTGTAGCAATTGCGTGTGGGCATTCACTCATGATTTGGCTGTTTGTCTGTTATTGATGTATAGGAATGCTTGTGATTTTTGCATGTTGACTTTGTATCCTGAAACTTTTCTGAAGTTGCTTATTATCTTAAGAAAATTTTTGGTTGAGGCAATAAGGTGTTCTAAATATACAATCATGTCATCTACAAATAGAGACAATTTGACTTCCTCTTTTCCTAATTGAATACACTTTACTTCTCTTTCTTGCCTGATTGCTCTGGCTAGAACTTCCAATGCTATGTTGGATAGGAATGGTGAGAGAAGGCACCCTGGTGTAGTGCCAGTTTTCAAAGGGATTGCTTCCAGTTTTTGCCCATTCAGTATGATATTGGCTGTGGGTTTGTCTTAAATAAGTTTTATTATTTTGAGATATGTTCTACCTAGTTTATTAAGAGTTTTTAACATAAATGGCTGTTGAACTGTGTGAAGGCCTTCCCTGGATCTATTGAGATAATCATGTTTATTTTATCTTTGGTTCTGTTTATGGATTTGCATATGTTGAACCAGCCTTGCATTCCAGGATAAAGTGTACTTGATCATGATGGATAAACTTTTTGATGTGCTGTTGCATTTAGTTTACCAGTATTTTTTGAAGGCTTTTGCATTAATGCTCATCATGGATATTGGCCTAAAATTTTCTTCTTTAGTTGTATCTATGCCATGTTTGATATTAGGATGATGTTGGTCTCATAAAATGAGTTAGGGAGGATTCCCTCTATTTCTATTGTTTTGAATAATTTCAGAAGGTATGGTACCAGGTCTTCTTGGTATGTCTGGTAGAATTTGGCTGTGAACCCGTCTGAACCTGGAATTTTTTTTGTTGGTAGGCTATTAATTGCTTCCTCAACTTCAGACCTTGTTATTGATCTATTCAGGGATTCAGCTTCTTTCTGGTTTAGTCTTGGGAGGGTGTAAGTTTCCAGGAATTTATCAATTTTTTCTGGATTTACTAGATTATGTGCACAGAGTTTGTTGTAATCTCTGATGGTAGTTTGTGTTTCTGTGGAATTGGTGGTGATATCCTCTTTATCATTTTTTACTGCATCTATTCGATTCTTCTCTCTTTTCTTTTTTATTAGTCTGGCTAGTGGTCAAAAAATCTACAAATCCGGGAGGTGTTTTTTTGTGATGACCATTTTTACTTATCTTGACAGATTATTCTTGCATTTCCTCTTTCTTGTGCTCTGGTGCCTAGCAGTAGAGTTCTTGACTTATCGTAGTTGGTATTTGTTGAGTATATTTTTGAAGGGGTATTTATCTCCTTGTCTTTTTTTTTTAATTCACAAATTCTGCATGTATTTATCACTAGAATAGTACAAAAACTATTTGAAATTGGATAAAAGGAGAAAAATATGTATATTCACTCAGAGTTTTCCTATTGTAATATTAATGTTGTTGAGATTTTGGTGTATTGTTATCCAGAGTTTTAAAACACATTTGTATGTGTACATTATTTAAAATGCAAATAAACTTTTTCGTATATCTTCTTACCCTGTTTTCTCATTTTTACCTTACTTTATAAATATTTTTCTTTTATTATATACTCTTTCACAGCCATTATTTTTATGGCTGCATCATACTATTAACGTCTTTATTTGCGGGCATTGCTATGAATTCCTCATGTCCTGCGTTTTCTTGCATCTTTTTCTTCAATATTATAAACAAGCACTAACTGATACCAGGCCACCTGAACTTTATGACCAGCACAATCTCTCCCTTCCAAACGTTTTTCGTACTATATTCATAAGGTATCATATTCAGCGAAACCCATTTCTCCTTATTCTTAAAGACTCATATACATAAGCAAATTGAGTTCTCACTGTTGTTCTACAAAGACTATTATATAGGTTAAATTTCTGTCCTTAGAGTTTAAGTAAAACTAATGGAAACCCTGAAGTAGAAGATACTTAGGTGAATTCAAACATGAATAAAATTCATAAATAGATATGTCTTTAAATCATAAAAAATAAAAAAAAAAGATCTTAAGGGTGGTGGTATATATGTCTTGTGGCAGCACTGTATAACGAGTGGAGGACTGAGAAGAAAAGCTAATTGCAATTCACTTCCAGGCACGGCAAGATGAAGAGAAATGGTCAGGTCTTCTCTGGTCAATTTGGGAATATTTCCTGGAAACATTACCACTGTCCACCATCATATATTATTTTTGGATTCAGACATGTGAACATGTGGTTCTCTATGGGACTGAGTAATACGGTGTGTGTGAGGATGAGTTTTTCTTATGTTAGATATGGTTTTGCAATATGATAAGGTAACTGAAAGAAGTCAATGTTATTTCCAGGAGTGTTCTCAGAGACACTGTGTCATGGAACAACGTGACTTTGATGAGATGGCACCTAGGATGTCTGAGTCAGTGTGGGGCCACCACAGGGTCCAAATAATGAAGACACAGGGAGACAAGTCAGAGAGGAGCTGTAGACTTGATTGATGAAGTGGGAGGACATAATTGGCAGTGAAAGATTAAAGAAACTATGTTACTCACTTAATGAGGAGGCATAGAGGATAGGCCACATATTCCTCTCTATATATCTGAAAGATATTAAGACTATTAGAGGAAAATTTTTTTTTTTCTGGAGTGGGGCAAGATGGGATAGCTAGGATTCATAGATGAGAGTAAAGGAAGATATTTAAAAGAACTGGTTTCCCCTGAGGCTGCTAAAAATTGATTTTCAAATGTTGGCGACACATATAGCAAGGACAATAAAACAACAGGGGACACTTCCCCATGGTTCTGGTTCAAGGTTTTTAAGGTTTGCTTCTGTTCCAGGCAATACTTGTTGTTGGGGAAACCTGTGAGTGGTGCTGGGAAAGCCACGGCAATGATTGATAATCTTGAGAGGCATGAGATAGCTAATTGCCAACTAGTAAAAAATTGTTTTAATGTTTTAAAACAATTAAACAGGGGCCATACAACAGAGGTTCTCAACTGAGGGTGGTTTTGCTCTCTGGGTTATATTTAGAAATATCTGCAGTTTCCCTAATTTTATTTTTTAAAAAAATTTTTGTGTGCATCGTAAGTGAATATATTTGTGGGGTACATAAAATGCTTTTATGCAGGCATGCAATGCATAATAATCACATCATGGAGAATGGATAATCCATTTCCTAAGCATTTATATTCTAAATTTAAAGCAACCCAATTACACTTTTAGTTATTTTTAAATGTACAATTAAATTATTATTGACTATAGTCACTCTTTTATGTTATAAAAGTTATTTTTATTATTTCTATATTTTGTACCCAACAGCCATCCCCACCTTCCCCCAAACCCCCATTACACTTCCCAGCCTCTATTAACTATCCTTTCACTCTCTATCTCCATGAGTTTTTAGATCCCACAAATAAATGAGAACATGCAATGTTTGTCATTTTGTGGCTGGTGTATTTTACCTAACAATGATCATTAGTTCTATTCATGTTGTTGAAAATGACAGGATCTCTTTTTATCATGGCTGAACAGCTGAACAGTACTCCATTGTGTACAAGTACCATGTTTTCTTTAATCATCCATTTGTTGGAGGTATTGCTGTTGATGGACACTAAGATTGCTGCTAAATTTTAGCTATTGTGAACAGTACTGCAACAAATATAGGAATTCAGATATGTCTTTAGGATACTGATTTTCTTTTTTGGGGGTATACACCTATCAGTGGGATTCCTGGATCATATGATAGAACAATTTTTAGATTTTTTTTTTTTTGAAAACCTTTAAACTGTTCTCCATAGTGCTTATACTAATTTACATAAATTTACATGCCCACCAACAGTGTACCTGTGTTCCCTTTATTCGACAACCTCACAAGCATTTGTTATTGGCTGTGATTTAGATAAAAACCATTTTAACTGGTATGAGATGATATCTCATTTTAGTTTTGATTTACACTTCTTTGATGATCAGTGATGTTGATCACCTTTTCATATGCTTGTTTACCATCAGTATGTCTTCTTTTGAAAAATATCTCTTAAAATCTTGTACCCATCTTTGAACAGATTAAGATGTTTTTCATATACAGTTGTTTGAGCTCCTAATATATTCTAGTTATTAATCGCTTCTCAGATGGGTAGTTTGGAAATCTTTTCTCCCATTATATAGGTTGTCTCTTTACTTTGTCTATTGTTACTTTTATTGTACAAGAGGTTTTTAATTTAATGTAATCCCATTTATCCATTTTATTGCTTGCCTGTTCTTATGGTTTATTGCTCAAGAAATTTTTGCCCAGAAAAATGCCCTGAAGTTTTTCCCCAATATTTTCATGTAGTAGTTTCATAATTTGAGATCTTAGATTCAAATATTTTATGTATTTTTTTTTATATGCTGAGACAGACAGGTCTATTTTCATTCTTCTACCTATGGATATTTAGTTTCCGCAGCACCATTTTTTTTTTTTTTCTTTTTTGAGGAGTCTCTTTTTTTCCAGCATATGTTCTCGGCACCCTTGTCATAAAGGAGTTCACTATAGGTAAGTGGATTTTTTTCTGGGTTCCATATTTTTTCTTTTTAATATGTCATCTTACTCTGTCACCCAGGTTGGAGTGTAGTGCCATCTCAGCTCACTGCAACCTCCACTTCCCAGGTTCAAGCAATTCTCCTGTCTCAGCTTCCTGAGTGCCTGGGATTACAGGTGTGCATCACCATGCCTGGCTAATTTTTGTATTTTTAGTAAAGACACAATTTCACCTTTTTGGCCAGGTTGGTCTCAAATTCCTGACCTCAAGTAATCTGCCTGGCTTAGCCTCCCAAAGTGCTTGCATGAGCCACCACACTAGCCCTGGGTTTTGTATTCTATTCTATTCCTTCACGTCTCTATTTTTATGCTAGTACTATGCTGTTTTATATACTATGGTTCTGTAGTATAATTTGAAATCAGGTAATGTGATTTCTCCAGTTTTGTTATTTCTGCTCAGGTTAGCTTTGGCAAATCTGTGCTTTTTTTTTTTTAAATTCCATGTTAATTTTATTATATCTTTTCTGTTTTTGTGAAAAATGTCATTGTTATTTTGATAGAAAATACACTGAATTTATAGATTGCTTTGAGTAATATGGACATTTTAACATTACTGATTCTTCAAATTTATGAACATGGATTTTTTTTCATTTTGGGGGTCTTCTTCCCCCAAATTCCATTCATTAGTGTTTTGTAATTTTCATCATAGAGATCTTTTGCTTCTTTGATTGAGTTAATTTCTAGATATTTATTTTTATTTATGGCTATTGTAAATGAAATAAGTTGTTTGACTCATTTTTCAGATTGTTCATTGTTGGCACATAGAAATGTAACTAATTTTTGTATGTCAATATGGTATCCTACAACTTTACTGAGTTTGTTCATCAGTTCTAAAAGTTTCGTGGTGGTGTCTTTAGGTTTTTCCAAACATAAGATTTTATTATCTGCAAACAAGAATAATGTGAATTCTTCCATTTCAATTTTGATTCATTTAATTTTGTTTTCTTGTCTGATGACTGCAACTAAGATTCCAAGTACTATGTTGAATAACAATGGTCATAGTAGGCATTTATGTCATGTTCCAGATCTTACAAAAAAGGCTTTCTGTTATTCCCCATTCAATGTGATACCAGTAGTGGGTCTGTCATACAGGGCTTTTATTATGTTGTGTTATGTTCCTTCTCTTCCTAGTTTTTCTAGGGTTTTGTCATGAAGAGATGTTGAATGTTATCACATGCTTTTTCAGGATTAACTAAAATGATAATATGGTTTTTATTTATCATTCTGTTTATATGAGGTATCACATTGATTGCTTTTCATATGCTGAACCATCCTGGCATCCAAGGATAAATCCCGATTGGTCATAGTGAATACTTTTTTATAATAATTTTTATTTAAACCGTTTTGGGGAAACAGGTGGTGGATGGTTGCATAAAACTGTTCTTTAATACTTATTTCTTAGATTTTGGTGCACTAATCACTTGATCAGTGTGCATTGCAACCAGTGTGTATTTTTTCATCCCTTACCACCCTCCCAAGCTTCCCCTTGAGTCCCCAAAGTCATTGTATTATTCTTATGCCATGGCATCATCATAGCTTAGCTTCCACTTATAACTGAGAACTTGCAATATTTGGTTTTCCCTTCCTAAATTGCTTCACTTAAAATAATGGTCTACAACGCCATCCAGGTTGCTGCAAATGCCATTACTTTATTTCTTTTTATGGCTGAGTAGTATTCCATGGTCTATTTATCTATGTGTCCTACATTTTCATTATTCACTCATTGGTTGATGGACATTTAGTCTGGTTTCATATTTTTGCAGTTGCGAATTATGCTGCTATAAGCATGCATAGGCAAGTGTCTTTTTCACATAATGACTTATTTTTCTTTGGGTACATATCCAAGTAGTCGAATTGCAAGATCAAACTGTAGTTCTACTTTTAGTTCTTTAAAGAATCTCCATACCGTTTTTTATAGTGGTTTTACTGATTTATATTCCCAACAGCATTGTAAAAGTGTTCCCTTTTCACCACATCCATGCAAACAGTTGTTATTTTTTTATCTGTAAATTATGGACATTCTTGCAGGAGTAAGGAGGCATCTCATTGTAGTTTTGATTTGCATTTTCCTGATCATTAGTGATGTTGAGAATTTTCTCATGTGTTGGTTGGCCATTTGCATATCTTCTTTTGAGAATTGTCTATGTTCTTTGCCTAGTTTTTGATGTAATTATTTTTGTTATTGTTGTTGTTTCTGATTTGTTTAGTTCATTTTAGATTCTGGATATTAGTCTTTGTCAGATGTATAGTTTGTGAACATTTTCTCCAAGTCCATGGGTTGTCTGTTTACTCTGCTGATTATTTGTTTTGCTGTGCAGAGGCATTTTTACTAAATTAGGTCCCATCTATGTATCTTTGTTTTTGTTGCATTTGTTTTGGGCTTTTGGTCATGAAGTCTTTGCCTAAGCCAATGTGTAGGAGAGTTTTTTGATGTTGTCTTCTACAATGTTTATGTTTTCAGGTCTTATACTTAAGTCTTTGATTTTTGGTTCTGGGGCTTTTAATTTTTTTATTTCATTAGGTTTTTGGGGGAACAGGTGGTGTTTGGTTAAATGAATAAGTTCTTTAGTTGTGATTTCTGAGATTTTGATTGATTTTTGTATAAGGAAAGACATGATTATATAGCTTCATTCTTCCACATGTGGCTTGCCAGTCATTCCAGCACCATTTATTGAAAAGGGTGTCCTTTCCCCACTTTGTGTTTTTGTTTGCTTTGTCAAAGCTTAGTTGGCTATAAGTATTTGGCTTTATTTCTGGGTTCTCTATTCTGTTCCATTGGTCTATGTATACCAGTACCATGTTCTACAGGTAACTGTAGCTTTGTGTAGTTTGAAATCAGGCAATGCGATGCCTCCAGATTTCTTCTTTTTGTTTAGTCTTGCTATTACTATTTAGGCTCTTTTTTTGATTCTCTCTTAACTTTAGAATTTTTCTAGTTCAGTGAAGAATGATAATGGTATGTTTATGGGAATTTCATTGAAATTGTTTATTGCTTCTGGTGATATGGTCATTGTTACAATATTGATTCTACCCACACATGAGCATGGGATGTGTTTCCATTTGTTTCTGTCATCTATGATTTCTTTCAGCAGTGTTTTGTAATTTTCCTTGTAGAGATCTTTTACCTCCTTAATTAGGTATATTAAAGATTTTATTTTTTTTGCAGCTGTTGTAAAATTGGTTGAATTTTTTATTTGATTCTCAGCTTGGTGGTTGTTGGTGTATAGAAGTTCTACTGATCTGTGTACATTGATTTTGCATCCTGAAAATTTACTTAATGAATTCATCATACCTATGAGCTTTTTGGATGTGTCTTGTGGATTTTCTAGGTATACAATCACATCATCGGTGAACAGCAATATTTTGACTTCCTCTTTACTGACTTGGATGACCTTTATTTCTTTCTCTTGCATGATTGCTCTGGCTAAGATTTCCAGTATTGTGTTGTATAGAAGTAGTAAAAGTGGGCATCGTTGCATTGTTCGACTTCTCAGGGGGAATGCTTTTAATTTTTCCCTGTTCAATATAATGTTGGCTGTGGGTTTGTTATTGATGGCTTTTATTAGCTTGAGGAATGTCCCGCCTTTGCTGATTTTTCTAAGGGTTTTAATCATAAAGGAATGCTGGATTTTGTCAAATGCTTTTTCAGCATCTGCTGAGATAACCATATAATTTTGGTTTTTAATTCTGTTTATCAGATATATCATTTTTATTGAGTTGCCTATGTTAAACCACTCCTGCATCCCTGGTGTGAAACTCACCTGATTGTGGTGTATTATCTTTTTAATATGCTGTTGGATTTGTTTAGCTATCATTTTGTTGAGGATTTTTGCATCTATGTTCATCAAGGATATTGATCTGCAGATTTTTGTTGTTGTTGTTTTTGGTAATGTCTTTTCCTGCTTTTTGCATTAGAATGATACTGACTTCATGAGTGATTTAGGGAAGATTGCTTCTTTCTGTATATTTTGGAGTACTTTCAGTAAGATTGGCACCAATTTTTCCTTGAATGTCTGATAGAATTCAGCTGTAAATTCATCTGGTTCTAAATATTTTTGGCAATTATTTATTACTGTTTTAATCTCACTACTTTTTATTGATCTATCCAGTGTTCTGATTTATTTTTTATTTAATCTAGGTGGGTTGTATATTTCCAGAAATTTATCCATCTCCTCTAGATTTTCCAGTTTGTTTGCATAAAGGTGTTCATAGTAGCCTTGAATAATCTTTTGTATTTCTGTAGTAGCAGTTGTAATATTTCCCATTTTGTTTCTAATTGAGCTTATTTGGGTCTTCTCTCTTCTTTTTGTGGTTAATATCGTTAGTGGTCTATCAATGGCGTTTATATTTTCTAAGAATCAGCTTTTTAAAATCTTTGACAGATTTTTGCTTTCACTTTTCTTAGTTCTGCTCTGATCTTTCTCCTCCTCTTCCTCCTGCTCCTCCTCCTCCTCCTCCTCCTTTTTTCTTCTGTTGAGTGTGAGTTTGGTTTGTTGGTTCTTTTTGCTCTAGTTCCTTGATGTGTGATCTTATATTATCTGTTTTTCCTCCTTCAGACTTTTTGATGTAGGCAGTTAGTGCTATAAACTTTCCTCTTAGCAATGCTTTTGCTTTGTCCCAGAAGTTTTGATACGTTGTGTCATTACTATTGTTCAGTTCATAGAATATTTTAATTCCTATCATGCTTTCACTGTTGACACAAAGATAATTCAGGAGCAGATTAATTAAATTCCATTTACTTCTATAGTTTTGAGGGTTTCTTATAGAGTTAATTTCCAATTTTTTTCCACTGTGATCTGAGAGGTACTTTACATAATTTTGATTTTCTTCAATTTATTGAGACGTGTTTTCTGGCTTATAAAACGATCTCTCTTGAAGAGTGTTCTATGTGCCAATGAAAAAAATGTATACTCAGCAGTTGTTGGGTAGAATGTTCTGAGTATCTGTTAAGTTTCTTTGTTCCAGGTTATAGACTAAGGCTATTGTTTCATTTTGATTTCTGTTCTGATAACCTGTCAAGTGCTGCCTGTGGAGTAATGAATTCCCCCACTATATCGTATTGTCATCTATCTCACTTCTTACGCCTAGTAATAATTTCTTCTATTATACTTTAAGTTCTGGAATACATGTGCGGAACTTGCAGGTTTGTTACATAGATATACATGTGCTGTGGTGGTTTGCTGCACCCATCAACCCATCATCTATATTAGATGTTTCTTCTAATGATATCCCTCCCCTAGATCCCCTCCCCACAACAGGCCCCAGTATGTGATGTTTTCCTCCCTGTGTCCATGGGTTCTCATTGTTCAACTCCCACTTATGAATGAGAATATGACGTATTTGGTATTCTGTTCCTGTGTTACTTTGCTGAGAATGATGGTTTCCAGCTTCATCCATGTCCCTGCAAAGGACATAAACTCATCCTTTTTTATGTCTGCATAGTATTCCATGGTGTATATGTGCCACATTTTCTTTATCCAGTCTATTATGGAGGGGCATTTAGATTGATTTCAAGTCTCTGCTATTGTGAACAGTACTGCAATAAATATACATGTGCATGTGTCTTTGTAATAGAATGACTTATAATTTTGGGGATATATACCTAGCAATGAGATTGCTGTATCAAATGGTATTTCTAGTTATAGACCCTTGAGAAATCATCAAACCATCTTTCACAATGGTTGAACTAATTTACACTCCCACCAACAGTGTCAAAGTGTTCCTATTTCTCCACGTTCTCTCCAGCATGTGTTGTTTCCTGACTTTTGAATGATTACCGTTCTAACTGGCGTGAGATTGTATCTCATTGTGTTTTTGATTTGCATTTCTCTAATGACCAATGATGATGACCATTTTTTCACATGCTTGTTGGCCGCATAAATTTCGTCTTTTGAGAAGTGTCTATTCATATCCTTTGCCCATTTATTGATGGGGTTGTTTTTTCTTGTAAGTTTGTTTTAGTTTTGTAGATTCTGGATATTAGCCCTTGTCAGATGAATAAATTGCAAAAATTTTCTCCCATTCTGTAGGTTGCCTGCTAACTCTGACGATAATTTCTTTTACTGTGCAGAAGCTCTTTAGTTTAAATAGATCCCATTTGACAATTTTAGCTTTTGATGTCATTGCTTTTGGTGTTTTAGTCATGAAGTGTTTGCCCATGTCTATGTCCTGAATGGTATTGCCTAGGTTTTCTTTTCTTTCCTTTTTTTTTTTTAGGGTTTTAGGTAGTAGGTTTAAATCTGTAAACAATCTTGCACATTGATTTTGTATCCTGAGACTTTGCAGAAGTTACTTATCAGCTTAAGAAGATTTTGGGCTGAGACGATGGGGTTTTGAAAAATATACAATCATGTCATCTGCAAACAGAAACAATTTGACTTCCTCTCTTTCTACTTTAATAACCTTTATTTCTTTCTGTTGTCTGATTGCCCTGGCCAGAAAGTCCAATACTATGTTGAATAGGAGTTATGAGAGAGGACATCCTTATTTTGTGCTGGGTTTCAAAGGGAATGCTTTCAGCTTTTGCCCATTCAGTATGATACTGGCTATGGGCTTATCATAAATAGCTCTTATTATTTTGATATATGTTCTATCAATACCTAGTTTATTGAGTTTTTAGTATGAAGGGGAGTTAAATTTTATCAAAGGACTTTTTTGAATCTATTGAGATAATCATGTGGTTTTTGTCATTGGTTCTGTTTATGTGATGAATTACATTTATTGATTTCTGTATGTTGAAACAGCCTTGCATCCCAGGGATAAAGCTGACTTAATTATGGGGAATATGCTTTTTGATGTGCTACAGGATTCGGTTTGCCAATATTTTCTTGAGAATTTTTGCATTGATGTTCATCAGGGATATTGGCCTGAAATTTTCTTTTTTTGTTATATCTCTGCCAAGATAGTATCAGGATGGTGCTGGCATCATAAAACAAGTTACAGAGAAGTTCCTCTTTTTCTGTTGTTTGGAATAGTTTCAGAAGAAATGGTACCAGCTCCTCATTGTACCTCTGATAGAATTCAGCTGTGAATCTGTCTGGTCCTAGAATTTTTTTTGTTGTTGTTGTTGGTAGGCTATTAATTACTGCCTTAATTTCTTTTTTCTTTTCACTTATCTGCAGTTTAATGTTTATGATGCAATTTTTTAAAGGGGAAGATATATGTTAGTACAATGGAAAGAGTCATATTTGCAGGTAGCACAGAAAATTTTTAGGTAGAGTGAAGATGATACAATAAAATTATATAGACCATGACATCAAATCACTCAAACAAATGAACAAACTTCATTACACATGAACACCAAGATTACACACTCCAAATGTTCCAGAGTAATTCCAAGCATGAATAAAATTTTTATTCTGTCATAGTTAAGATAATCTCTGAGTGTAAACCCAGATGAAGTCAATTGATGCATGTAAATTTGTCTGTTTAGACAACACTTGGAATATGGAATTCATAAGCAATTTTTGCCTTTGTTTTTTTTTTAGTACTATTACACTTTAACTTCTGGGGTACATGTGCAGATCATACAGGATTATTTCATAGGTATACACATGCCAAGATGGTTTGCTGCCTCTATCTCCCCGTCACTTACATTAGGTACTTCACCTAATGTTATTCCTCCCCAATCTTTTAACCCCTGCTATTCTCACCAGTCCTCCACTCCCCAACAGACCCCAGTGTGTGATGTTTCCCCTTGTGTCTATGTGTTCTCGTTGTTCAACACACACTTATGAGTGAGAAAATGCAATGTTTGGTTTTCTGTCCTTGTGTCAGTTTGCTGAGAATAATGGTTTCCAGGTTAATCTATGTCCCTGCAAAGGACATGAACTCATTCTTTTTTATGGCTGTATAGTATTCCAAAGTGTATATGTGCCACGTTTTCTTTATCTGGTCTATCATTCATGGGCATTTGGGTTGATTCCAAGTTTTTGCTATTGTAAACAGTGCCACAATGAACATACATGTGCATGTGTCTTTATAATAGAACAATTTATAATCCTTTGGCTACATAACAAGTAAAGGGATTGCTGGATTAAATGGTATTCCTATTTCTAGATCCTTGAGGAATCGCCACACTGTCTTCCACAATGGTTGAACTAATTTACACTCCCACCAACAGTATAGAAGAGTTCCTATTTCTCCACATCCTCTCCAGCATCTGTTGTCTCTGGGTTTTTTAATGATCACCATTCTAACTGGTCATTTGAGAAATGCAAATTTTCTAGAATTTAATGCTGTTAGGTCTTATGTTTAAATCTTAAATCCATCTGGAGTTAATTTTTGTTTACAGTGTAAGGAAGGGGTCCAATTTCAGTTTTCTGCACATGGCTAGTCAGTTTTCCCAACACCATTTATTAAACAGGGAATCATTTCACCATTGCTTGTTTTTGTGAGGTTTGTCAAAGATCAGTTGGTTGTAGATGTGTGGCATTATTTCCGAGGCCTCTGTTCTGTTCTACCTCTGTTTTGGTACCAGTACCATGCTGTTTTGATTACTGTGGCCTTGTAGTATAGTTTGGAGTCATGTAGTATGATGCCTCCAGCTTTGTTCTTTTTACTTAGAATTGTCTTGGCTATGTGGGATCTTTTCTGGTTCCATATAAAGTTTAAGGTGGTTTTTTTCAGGTCTGTGAAGAAGGTCAATGGTAGCTTGGTGGGGGTAGTATGGCCATTTTCATGATATTGTTTATTCCTAACTATGAGCATGGAATGTTTTTCCATCTGTTTGTGTCTTCTCTTATTTCCTTGAGAAGTGGTTTGTAGCTCTCCTTGAAGAGGTCCTTTACCTCCTTTTTTAGTTGTCTTCCTAGATATTTTATTCTCTTTGTAGCAATCGTGCATGGAAGTCTGCTCATAATTTGCCTCTCTGTTTGCCTGTTTTTGGTGTATAGAAATTCTTGTGATTTTTGCACATTGATTTTGTACCCTAGAGTTTGCTGAAGTTGCTTATCATCTTAAGGAGATTTTTGATTGAGATGATGGGGTCATCCAAATATACAAACATGTTGTCTGCAAATAGAGACAATTTGACTTCCTCTTTTCCTAATTGAATATGCTTTATTTCTTTTTCTTGCCTGATCGCCCTGGCTAGAACTTCCAATACCATGATGAATAGGAATGGTAAGAGGGGTCACCCTTGTCTAGTGCCAGTTTTCATAAGGATTGCTTCCATTTTTCCCCATTCAGCATGATATTGGTTGTGGGTTTGTCATAATAGCTTTTATTATTTTACTTCTTGTCTTCTGCTAGCTTTTGAATTTATTTGATCTTGCTCCTCTAGCTCTTTTAATTTTGACAATATGGTGTTGATTTTAGATCTTTCCTCACTTCTAATGTGGACATTTAGTGCTATAAATTTGCCTCTAGACACTGCTTTAAATGTGTCCCAGTGATTTTGGTACATTGTGTCTTCATTCTCATTGGTTTTGAAGAACATCTTTATTTTTGCCTTGATTTTATTATTGATCCAGTAGTCATTCAGGAACAGGTTGCTCAGTTTCCATGTAGTTGTGCAGTTTTGATTGAGTTTCTTAATCTTGAGTTCTAATTTGATTAAACTGTGGTCTGAGAGACTGTTTGTTATGATTTCTGTTCTTTTGCCTTTGCTGAGGAGTGACTTACTTCCAATTATGTGGTCAACCTTTTGTTATGATTTCTGTTCTTTTGCATTGGCTGAGGAATGATTTACTTCCCATTATGTGGTCAATTTTAGAGGAAGTGTGATGTGGTGTTGAGAAGAATGTATATTCTGCGGATTTGGGGTGGAGAGTTCTGTAGATGTCTATGAGGTCCGCTTGGCTCCAATCTGAGTTCAAGTCCTTTGTATCCTTGCTAATTTTCTGTCTCGTTGATCTGTCTAATATTTACATTGGAGTGTTAAAATCTCCCATTATTATTGTGTGGAAGTCTACATCTCTTTGTAGGTCATTTAAAAACTTGCTCTATATATCTGGGTGCTCCTGTATTGGGTGCATGTATATTTTAAAAAGTTAGCTCTTCTCATTGCATTGATCCCTTTACCATTATGTAATGCCCTTCTTTGTCTCTTTTGATATTTGTTGGTTAAAGTCCATTTTATCAGAGACTAGGATTGCAATCCCTGCTTTTTTTAGCTCTCCATTTGCTTGGTAAATCTTCCTCCATTTCTTTATGTTGAGTCTACTTGTGTCTTTGCACATGAGATGGGTCTCCTGAATACAGCACACCAATGGATCTTGACTTTTTATCCAACATGTCAGTCTGTGTCTTTTGATTGGGGCATTTAGCCTGTTTATGTTTAAGGTTAATATTGTTATGTGTGAATTTGATTCTGCCATTTTGATACTAGGTGGTTATTTTGTCCACTAGTTAATGCAGTTTCTTCATTGTGTCCATGGTCTTTATCATTTGGTACATCTTTGCAGTGGCTATTACTGATTGTTCCTTTCCATGTTTAGTGCTTTCTTAAGGAGCTTTTGTAGGCAGGCCTGGTGATGATGAAATCTCTCAGCAATTGCTTGTCCATAAAGGATTTTATTCCTCCTTCACTTATGAAGCTTAGTTTGGCTGGATATAAAATTCTGGGCTGAAAGTTCTTTTCTTTAAGAATATTGAATATTGGCCCCAATTCCCTTCTTGCTTGTAGGTTTTCTACCAAGAGATCCGCTGTGAGTCTGATGGGCTTCCCTTTGGGGTAACCCTACTTTTCTCTCTGGCTGCCCTCAGCATTTTCTCTTTTGTTTCAACTCTGGTGAATCTGATAATTCTGTGCCTTGGGGTTGTTCTTCTTGAGGAATATCTCTGTGGTGTTCTCTGTATTTCCTGGATTTGAATCTTGGCCTGCCTTGCTGGGTTGGGGAAGTTTTCCTGGATAGTAACCTGAAGAGTGTTTTCCAGCTTGGATTCATTCTCCCCATCACATTCAGGTACACCAATCAAATGTAGATTAGTTATTTGCACATAATCCCATATTTCTTGGACGTTTTGTTCATTTCTTTTTACTCTTTTTTCTCTAATTTTGCCTTCTTATTTTATTTCATTGAGTCCATCTTCAATCAACTTGCCTGTCGAATCTTTCGTATGCTTCATGAAGTTCTCATACTGTGTTTTTCAGCTCCATCAAATCATTGATGTTTTTCTCTAAACTTGTTATTCTAGTTAGCATTTTGTCTACCCTTGTTTCAAGGTTCTTAGTGTCTTTGCATTGGTTTAGAACATGCTGCTTTAGCTCAGAGAAGTTTGAAGTTTGTTATTACCCATCTTCTGAAGCCTGGTTCTGTCAATTCATCAAATTCATTCTCCACCCAGTTTTGTTCCCTTGCTGGTAAGTAGTTGTGATACTTTGGAGGAGAAGACTCATTCTGGTTTTGAGAATATTCAGCCGTTTTTACACTTTTTTTTCTCATCTTCATGGATTTATCTACCTTTGGCCTTTTATGTTGGTGACATTTGAATGGAGTTTCTGTGTGGACCTCCTTTTAGTTCATGTTGATGCTATTTTTTTCTGTTAGTTTTCCTTCTAACAGTCAGGTCCCTTTGCTGCAGGTCAGCTGGAGTTTGCTGGAGGTGCACTCCAGACCCTGTTTGTCTGGGTATCATCAGCAGAGGCAGCATAGCAGCAAAGTATGCTGCCTGTTTCTTTCTCTGGAAGCTTCATTTCAGAGGGACACCCACCAGATGCCATCCAGAGCTCTTCTGTATGAGGTGTCTGTTGACCCCTGTTGGGAGGTGTCCCCCAAACAGGGGTCATGGGGGTCAGGGACCCACTTGAGGAGGCAGTATGTCCCTTAGCAGAGCTCCAGCACTGTTCTGGGAGATCCACTGCTCTCTTCAGAGCTAACAAGTGGAAATGCTTAAGTCTGTGAAAGCTGCACCCATGGCCACCCCAGGTGCTCTCTACTAGGGATATGGGAATTTTACCTATAAGCCCTTTACTGTGCCTGTTTTCTTTCTTTCAGGGATGCCCTGCCCTGATAGGAGAAATCTAGAGAGCCAGTCTGACTACAGCAGCTTTGCTGCACTGGGATGGGCTCAACCCAGTTCAGACCTCCCAGAAGATTTGTTTATACTGTAAGGAAAAATCCTCCTATTCAAGCCTTAGTAATGGCGATGCCCCTCTCCTTACTAAGCTCCAGCATCTCAGGTCGACTTCAGAGTGCAGTGCTGGCAGCGATAATTTTAAGCCAGTGGATCTTAGCTTGCTGGGATCAGTGAGAGCGGGATCTGCTGGCTGAGCTAGACCACTTGGCTCCCTGAATTCCGCCTCCTTTCCAGGGGAGTGAACAACTCTCTCATTGGCATTCCAGATGCCACTGCGGTGTAAAAAATACTCCTGTAGCAAGCTTGGTGTCTGCCTAATTGGCTGCTTAGCTTTGTGCTTGAAACCCAGGGCCCTGGTGGCATTGACACCTAAGGGAATCTCCTGATCTGTGGGCTGCAAAGAGAATGTGAAAAGCATAGTATCTGGGATAGACTGCACTGTTTCTCATGGCACAGTCCCTCAGAGCTTCCCTTAGCTAGGGGAGGGAGTTCCCCCACCCCCTGCACTTCCCAGGTGTGGAGACACCCCAACCTGTTTGGCTCACCCTCCATAGGCTGCTCCCACTGTCAAACCAGTCCCAATGAGATGAACAGGATACCTCAGTTGAAAATGCAGAAATCACCCATCTTCTGCATTGATCTCACTTGGAGATGCAGACCAGAGCTGTTTCTATTAGGTCACCTTGCCAGCTACTGATTGTAATAATTGTATTATAAAATTGGGAGCTTTTGTGATAGGTGCATATATATTTAGAATCATGATATTTTATCCTGGGCTGATTCTTCTATTTTTTAAATATATTTTTTATTGTGTTTTAGGTTTTGGGGTACATGTGAAGAACATGCAAGATTGTTACATAGGTACATACATGGCAATGTGGTTTGCTGCCTTCCTCGACATCACCTAAATCTGATCTGACATTTTCTCCCCATATTATCCCTCGCAAACTCCCCCCCCCACTGTCCCTCCCCTAGTTCCCCCCAACAGACTCCAGTGTGTGATGCTCCCCCCCGTGTCCATGTGTTCTCACTGTTCAACACCTGCCTATGAATGAGAACATGCAATGTTTGATTTTCTGTTCTTGTGTCATTTTGCTGAGAATGTTGGTTTCCAAGTTCATCCATGTCCCTATAAAGGACATGACCTCATCATTTTTTATGGCTGCATAGTACTCCATGGTGTATATGTGCCACATTTTTCCTGTCCAGTCTGTCATTGATGGGTGTTTGGGTTGGTTCCAAGTCTTTGCTAAACAGTGGTGCAATGAACATTGGTGTACATGGGTCCTTATAATATAATGATTTATAATCCTTTGGATATATAGACAGTAATGGGATTGCTGGGTCAAATGGAATTTCTATTTCTAGGTCCTTGAGGAATCACCACACTGGCTTCCACAATGGTTGAACTAATTTGCACTCCCACCAACAGTGTAAAAGTATTCCGATTTCTCCACATCCTATCCAGCATCTGTTGTCTTCAGACTTTTTAATGATCACCATTCTAACTGATGTGAGATGGTATCTCAATGTAGTTTGATTTGCATTTCTCTAATGACCAGTGATGATGAGCATTTTTTCATATGTTTGTCGGCCTTATACATGTCTTATTTTGTAAAGTATCTGTTCATATCCTTTGCCCACTTTTGAACAGGGTTGCTTGTTTTTTTCTTGTAAATCTGTTTTAGTTCTTTGTAGATTCTGGATATTAACCCTTTGTCAGATGGGTAGATTGCAAATTTTTTTTCCCATTTTGTTGGTTGCCGACTCACTCTAATGACTTTTTCTTTTGGTGTGCAGAACCTCTGGAGTTTGACTAGGTCCCATTTGTCTATTTTGGCTTTTGTTGCCAGTGCTTTTGGTGTTTTAGTCATGAAGTCCTTGCATATGCCTATGTCTTGGATGGTTTTGCCCAGGTTTTCTTCTAGGGTTTTGATGGTGTTAGGTCTTATGTTTAAGTCTTTAATCCATCTGGAGTTAATTTTAGTGTAAGGTGTCAGTAAGGGGTTCAGTTTCTGCTTTCTGCACATGGCTAGCCAGTTTCCCCAGCACCATTTATTAAAAAGGGAATCCTTTCCCCATTGCTTATTTTTGTGAGGTTTGCCAAAGATTAGATGGTTGTAGATGTGTGGTGTTGCCTCTGAGGCCTCTGTTCTGTTCCATTGGTCTATATCTCTGTTTTGGTACCAGTACCATGCTGTTTTGATTACTGTGGTCTTGTAGTATAACTTGAAGTCTGGTAGTGTGATGCCCCCTGCTTTGTTCTTTTTGCTTAGAATTGACTTGGCTATGGGGGCTCTCTTTTTGTTCTGTATGAAGTTTAAGGTGTTTTTTTCCAGTTCTGTAAAGAAGGTCATTGGTAGCATGATGGGGACAGTATTGAATCTATAAATTACTTTGGGCAGTATGACCCTTTTCACGATATTGATTCTTCCTAACAATGAGCATGAAATGTTCCTCCATTTGTTTGTGTCCTCTTTTATTTTGTTGAACAGTTGGTTGCAGTTCTCCTTGAAAAGATCCTTTACATTTTTTGTTAGCTGTATTCCTAGGTATTTTATTCTCTTTGTAGCAATTGCCAATGACAGTTCATTCTCGATTTGGCTCTCTTTAAGTCTGTTACTGGTGTATAGGAATGCTTGTGATTTTTGCACATTGATTTTGTATCCTGAGACTTTACTGAAGTTGCTTATCAGCTTCAGGAGATTTTGGGCTGAGACGATGGGGTCTTCTAGATATACAATCATGTCATCTGCAAATAGAGACTATTTGACTTCCCCCTTTCCTAATTGAATACCCTTTATTTCATTTTCTTGCCTGATTGCTCTGGCTAGAACTTCCCATAATATATTGAATGGGCTTGGTGATTCTTTTTTCGTTACATAATGGCTCTCTTTGTCTTTTCAAACTGTTTTTCCTTTAACGTCTATTTTGTCTAATATAAGAATACCTATTCCTGCTTGCTTTTGTTTTTTATTTTTATGCAATGTCTTTTTCCACCCCTTTGTCTCAAGTTTATGTGAGCCCTTATGTATTAGTTGAGTCTCTTAAAGAAAGCAAGATACTTGTTTTATGGATTTTTATTCATTGAACAATTATGTATATCCTAAGAAGCGCATTTGTGCCATTTGTATTCAACGTTATTATTGAGATGTGAGGTACTATTTTATTCTTCATGCTACTTATTATTTGAGTATTGTGTGTGTCTGTGTGTGTGTGTGTTTGTGTGCATGTGTGTGTGTTTCATTTGGTTATGGTTAAAAAGGCCCCATAAGATTCATGCTTTAAGGAAGTTCTAGTTTGTTGTAAATTGAAGTTTTCTTTCAAGATTTAGAAGTCTTTTAGCTTTTTTTTTTTTTTTTTTTTTTTTTTTTTTTTTTTTTTTTTTTTTTTTTTTTTTTTTTTTTTTTTTTTGTAGTGCTGTCACGGTAGTGGTGAATTCTCTCAGCACTTCTTTTTCTGAAAAAGACTTTATCACTCCGTCATTTTGAATCTTAGTTTTGCTGGATACAAAATTCTTGGTTGGCAATTATTTTGTTTAAGGAGGCTAAAGATAGAACCCCAGTCCCTTTTGGGTTGTAAGATTTCTCCTGAGAAATCTGCTGTTAATATAATAGGTTTTTCTTTATAGAGTACTTGATATTTTTTGCCTCACAGCTGTTAAGATTTATACCTTTGCCTTTACTTTAGATAACCCAGTGACTGTGCGCTTAGGTGATGATGTTTTTGTGAAGAATTTTCCAGGTGTTTCTTGAACTTCTTGTATTTGAATGTCTAGATCTCTAGTGAGGCCCGAGACGTTTTTCTCAAGTTTTACCTCAAATGTGGTTTCCAAAATTTTAGATTACGCTTTCTCCTCAGGAATGCCATTTATTCTTATGTTTTTCTGATTAACATAATTCCAGATTTTTTTGAGGCTTTGTTCAATTTATGTGATAATTTCTTGTCTGTTTTTGCCTGATTGTGTTAATTTGAAAGCCTTGTTTTTGAGCTCTGAAGTTCTTTTTTCCACTTGTTTAATTTTATTGTTGAAGCTTTCCAGTGCATTTTGTATTTCTCTAAGTGTGTCTCTCATTTATGGGAGTTGTGGTTGTGTTTTCTTTATGATATCTAATTCTCTGGAGCATTTTTCATACATACTCTGTTTTTGGTTTTTTTTTTTTTTTTTTCAAATTTCTTTAAGTTGATTTTCACCTCTCTCTGATATCTCCTTTAGTAACATTATAATCAACCTTCTGAATTCCTTATCTGGAAATTCAGATTTCTTCTTGGTTTGAGTCCATTGCTGTATAAATAGTGTGGTTTTTGAGGGGTGTTATACAATCTTGTTCTGTCATATTACCGTAATTACTTTTCTGATTTTTGCTCATTTGAGTAGACTATTTTCGTTGAAAAATTTGGAACTCAAGGCCTGTTGTTTAGATATTTTTGTCCCAAAGTGTGATCATTCGATGTGGTGCTCTCTGCCTTCCCCTAGGGATGGGATTTCCTTATAGCCAGAATGCAGTGACTGTTATTGTTCTTCTAGGTCTAATCAACCAGCAGAGCTATCAGGCTCTGGGCTTGTGCTGGGGAATGTCTGCAAATAGTCCTGTGACTTGATCCATCTTCAGGTCTCCCAGGTGTGCATACCAGCTCCTGCTCTGGTGGAGGTGGCAGGGCAGTGAAGTAGATTCTGTGGGAGTCTTTGGTTGTAGATATGTTTAGTGTGCTGGCTTTCTCAAATGCTGGTTATCCTAGCAGTGAATTGTCATGTGGACAGATTCAGGACCATTGGTTAGTCAGGGTGTTGCAAGAAGTAAAATTAGGTGTTGTTTTCTCCTTCTTAGGAGCAAGATTATTTTGTCATGAGTTGCTGTAATATCTTGAGCTGGTTGGCCTTCAGCCAGAGGTAACACTTTCAAGAAAGCAGAAAGTGTGATAATAGAAGATGGAAATGAGTTTGCCCTACATTGATCAGGATAAGAATTTGGGTTTCTCAGGCGATGGTAGGGGTCATAAAGCACCCAAGAGTTTATGTTTTTTGCGATTGGCTTCTGGAGCAGGTAAAGAAATACCACCAGGTGGGGGCAGTGTTAGGTGGGTCTAAGCTCAGACTCTTCTTAGATTGGGCTTATTACAGCCACTGTGGGGGATGGTGGGTGGTTCTCAGATCAATGGGGTTATGTTCCAGAGGGAATCATAGCTGCCTATGTCTCCAGGGAAGTGGGTAAAAGCTGGTAGCAATAGGTCTCACCCAGCTCCCACCCAGTTTACCTGACAAATCTCGCTCTTGCTGTGCCCTACCAACAGCACCAAGTTTATCTCCAGTCGCCCTGTCCTAACTTCAGGCTATACGTTTTCCTACTGAGAAAGCAAGCACTGTTTCAGGCCATGTCCCTCTCCATCCGGCCACACTGTCAACTGTGAGTCCTGCTTTCCTTTCTGCAGCGGTTCCCATTTGCCTCTGCATTCTACTCAACAGAGTTTTTGCCCAATCAAAATTGTTAAAGTTCAGCTGGAAACATATTTCACCCTGTGACTCCCCCTTCAATTCTGCCAGTTGCTTTCCCTGAGGGCCCCTGTGAGATATAGTCAGGGATGGCTTCTCTGTGCTTGAGCTGGAGAATGGGAGTGCCTACAAGGCTCTATCCATTGCTTCTTCTTTATATTTCATGCTAAATCTGTTTCAGCACTATATAATATTAAATCATTTTCCCATAATCTGTATCTTCAGGTCTCCCAGTAAGGACATGTATTCAGAAGCAGGTTTTTCCCCCTCGTTCTATGGGAACTCACAATTTTTCTCCTGTCTTATGGGATTTGCAGTGGCCTCCTGCTTCTTTAAAAGAATCTGTGATTTATTTTGCTTTTTCTGGTATGTTCCTGCCATGGTTCCTGAAGCAAAATTCCGTGATGCAAGTCTCCACACACTGCCTGTTCATCCAAGTGAGAGAGACAGTTCAGCTCTGTCTCCTTTTCCCCAATTTCCTCAGTCATGATGAATAATTTTTCTAACGTATTGTTGAATTCAACTTGCTAGAATTTTGTTGAAAAATTTTGCCTAAGCATTAGTCAACGATACTGGCCTGTGTTTTTATTTTATTGATGTGTCCTTTTCTGGTTTAGTATCAGGGTAATAGTGGCCTTGTAGAATGAATTTGGAAGTGTTTCCTTCTTTTATATTTTTTGGAATAGTTTCAGTAAGATTGATATTATTTCTTTTAATGTTTCATAGAATTCAGCAGTGAAGTCATCAGGTCCAGGGCTTTTCTTCACTGGGAGAATTTCTTATTATTTATTTATTTATTTATTTATTTTATTGCATTTTAGGTTTTGGGGTACATGTGAAGAACATGCAAAATTGTTGCATAGGAATACACGTGGCAGTGTGATTTGCTGCCTTCCTCCCCATCACCTACATCTGGCATTTCTCCCCTTGCTATCTCTCCCCAACTTCCCACCCCCCACCGTCCCTCCCCTATTTCCCCCCAACT
>NW_016108244.1:183352-188779 GCF_001604975.1 Cebus imitator | reverse complement strand
ACCAAATGTTAGAAACATGTGCTTTGAATGAAGAGGCCCCCCAAACAGGCTTTGTGTGAGCAACGTGGCTGTTTATTCACCTGGGTGCAGGTGGGCTAAGGCCAAAAAGGGCGTTATTGAAGGGCAGTGGGATAGGAGTTGGTTTTATAGGTTTGGGGTGGGCAGTGGGAAGTCACAGAGTAAGATCGGTTACGGTGGTGGGATGGGGCCGGGCGTGTACACGACCATAAGTCGTACAATGGCGGGTGGGTAAGATGGCGGGGTGCGGTGAGGAGCGTTCACATTATCACAATAACAGATGGCAGGTGGGGTGATGTCGGGGAAGCTCTGCTGGGTGATCGGGGTGATGGTGATGGCAGGCGGGGTGCGGGGGTGTGTGTGAAGGTGAGGGGATCAGCTGAGGCAGGCAGGGCTGCAGGCCTGCTGGGTCCCGGCCTGCACATGAGGTCGACACTGTGGTTAGACTTTGTGTCTCAACCCAAAGCTCACCTTCCTTTGTAACCCCACGATCGACACAATCCCCGGATATCCAGGGAGCAACGAGGTGGAGGGCGCTGGCTCATGGGGTGGTTTCCCCGTGCTGTTCTCCTGACAGTGGGTTTCCTAGACATCCGATGGCTTTATGAGCATTTAATAGTTCCGCTGTCCTTCATTCTCCTTCCTGCCAAGTTGTGGAAAAGGTGCCATGATTGTACGTTTCCTGAGACTTCCCCAGCCATGCTGAACAGTGAGTTAACTGAACCTCTTTCCTGTATAAATGACCCAGTCTCAGGAAGCTCTTTACATAGGGTGAAAACGAACTAATTCAAAGGCCAACCCTCATCCACACATCGAGGGGCATCTACCCTGAGCATCTGGAAATCTGCATCCAGGCCTGCCAGACCCCTGAGCCTGCAGAAGCACCCCACAGTTCCTACTAAGAGCCCGCCCTCGCCCTGGCTTGGAGTCACTCCTGGGCCCCCCAAATCGCACACCAACCCCCCTCCACCCAATTCCCAGCAGGCCACTTCTGGTCATGCAGCCTGCTTCTAGACATGGGGGCTGCCCAAGCAAACTCCCCATAAGCTTTGCAATGTCCCACCTGAGGCCGCACACTATCGCTGCGGAGTGCGCTGGGCTTGAATTTCCTGCGGAAGGTATGTTGGAAGCGTCTTTTAAGCACGGGGAGTTTAGGGAGGAAGACGCCGCCGGGAGCCAGAGGCAGGCAGGGTGCTGAGGGGCGGGCTGGAGCTGAAGCCATCTTTGCAAAAATTACCACTGCGAATATCCCGCCAGCAACGGAGATTTGACCGAGCTGGCCCCGCGGGCCCCTCACCCCCAAGCTGCCCTGTTCATCCCTGGGCTTAGGCTAAACTAACTCGGGAAAGGCAGTTTCTAGGTTAGGGCTGACCAAACCCCCTTCCCGCCTGGGGACTAGGCCGCCTCCGCAGGCCTAACAAGTCAGCCACGGGACAGGAGCCCACGGCTCAGGGGTCACGCAGCAGGACACAGATCCCGACCCCACCCCCCCGCCGCCACACCGCCCGCGGGATGACGTCACCGCTGTAGAACCCGGGATCGCGGTTCCAGACGCTTCGGACCCTGCGCTCCGCGATGAGCCGGCGGCGCCCAGATCCCCACCCTGGCTCCCCTGCTCGGCCGCCACCCCGGGGTGACTCCCCAGACTTCCTCTCCCCGGACCCTCAGCACCCCGACTCACGGGCCCCACCCACCACACCAGCCTGAAAAACTTTTCTGCAGACACCGCCGTGCGTGCATCACGCTCTTCTTACTGCAATTCCCCTGCCCCTGCGCGCCCTGGGCCCGTCCTGGCACCTAAATGAGACCCACTGCGGGGTCACAGGACCAGGCTCCTGACCCCCAAGTCCTCAACAGCTCAGTCCTGGACCCGGGCAGGAACCCCGGCCCAGCGAGGGGCCCAGGAGACGCGGAAGCCGGGGTCCCCAGGGGAAGGGGAGGCGGGAGCGGCGGGGGGCGGAAGGGCCCGGGGGGCGGGGGAAAGCGGCCGGGTCCCCGCCGGGCGGGCGCCAGAGTCTCCGGGTTCGCGTCCCGCCCCCGCGCCCGTTTCTGGGCCGCGGCTGCACCTGCGCCGGCCGCCGCCAGGGGCGCCGCTGAGCTCCCGCTTCTCCCTCCCGCGGCGGGTCCGCCCGGGGCCCTGGACCCAGCGGCTGCCCACAGCGGGAGGCCGGGGGCCTGAGCACCTGCTCCTCGGGCAACCAGGCTCGGACCCTCCCCCGGAGCCTCCCCAAGTGAGGTCGCAGCCGCACAGGAGCACGTGCACTTTATTGAGCTGGACTGTAGAAAAGTGTGAGGGTAAAGGGCTGACACGGGATGGGCCGGGGGCAGGGCGAGGAATGGAAGCTGGGGTACATGGGAGGCAGGTGAGGGGAGCCCCTGGCCCGGGTGATTCCTCTGGATCTACTGATAGGCTTGCAGAATCAGTATTGGGATGATGATCAGCAGAATGGTCATGATGATGCCCAAAATCAGGGCCCAGATGTTCAGGCACTTGGCGGTGGAGGCGTAGGCCTGGGCCCCGGTCAGGTCGCCAACCATCTTCCTGTCCCTAGACTGGGGCAGAGGAGACGGTGAGGGGACCAGGAGCCCTCAGGTAGGAGCCACGTGCTATGGCTCAGGCTCCCCCCGGCTCCTGCCTGCCCTGAGATCAGGGACCACCCTTCCCCTTCCTCACCCAGCCTCAGACTCTCCGGGAGCCTCGGGGCTCAGCCTCCCTCAGCCTTGGCCCCAGCACAGGCTGCTCTCCCCACCATGGGGCGAAGTCACCTGTGAGTTCCTTCCCCCTTTCTGTGGGAGCCTGGGTGCCAGTCTGGAAGGTGAGGGTGTCATTTCTGGCACTGGGTTATAGGGAGCCTTGCTCTGGGCTGCTGGATCTCGGGACAGACTCTGAGCCAGCCAGCCTCCTGGAGCCTCCTCCTAGACCTGCACCGAGCAGATTCCCCAGGCCACACACACAGGTCACTCAGACAAAGCTACAGACGTGGGCACACACAGGACAGAGGTGCACACAAACTCACACTCACAGGGACACACAAGCCCCCACCCCAGGCAGCACCTGGGCAGGTGGAGCTCCAGGCTCCCCGGCTCCCCCTGGACTTCCCCGGGGCCACACGCACCTTCACGGAGTAGGCGAACGCTATGAAGCCCAGGCAGCAGGAGTTCATGAAGAGGGTGTTGAACAGGGACCAGACGACGTGGTCCGGCACGGAGGTCTCGCTTCGGATGTGGATCACGGTGGATGTTGGGGGCGCAGGGTTGTGGGGCGCCCCCAGCGCAGCCACCTCATGTTCCTCCTTCAGTATCTCATAGTTCGGGGGACGGTGGGTGCTGGCAGGAGTGAAGAAGGTTTGGACAGTGTGGTTCATGGTGTCCGGAGAAGAACGGCCGTGGTGGGGCTGCTGGGATGCTTCTCAGTGGGCCCTCCCCTTCCCCATTAGTTTCGATTTCTCAACTATTTTCTTTTCCTGGCCTTCGTCAAATCAGGAGTCTACTAGGGGCAGATGAGGGTGGAACAAAGCCCTGAGGATCAAATTACTTTAGGGCAGGGAGGGAGGGGCTGAGGTCTAGGAGGGGCTTCCTCTCCTCTTCCTCCGATCCTGTACAGGCTTCCTCTCTAGAGCCCAAGCCCGCACAAGCCTCCTCTCACTGCAGCTCAGCTGGGAGTCAGTTTAGCGGGGCGGGGGCCTTGAACACTTCCTCTACGTTGAGAGTCTCCACACCCCAGGCCGGCAGCTTCGGGACCTCACTGTCCGGTTCAGGGCTCCTGCCAGGCCTGTGCGCCAGGCCCCAGAACAGTTACCCCAAAGCCCTCAGCTCACTTGTCACAGTCATCAGCCCTTGTCCTTTCCTGGGGTGGCAGTCCTGCTCCGTGTGGGTTTGGGGCTCAAGTTCCCGGTATCTCCTGGTGCAGGTCAGAGACCTGGTGCTTCTCCGTGTTGAACCCCTTTGCTACAGGATGTTTTCCAGGCCACGAAACAAGGACTATACCTAGAGGTAAAATATTAACGTCTCACACTAAACGCCCACTTGAAGGAGTCAGTCCCCGGGCCGGGCTCCCTAAGTCCTCTTCCTTCAGCCGGACAGAGCGAGTTGAAAGGCTTGGCCATGTCCAGCCCTCCTCACGAGTTCTACCCCAGGCCATGTCTCCCTGAACTCAGGATGGCCCTGGCTTCTGTGTCTGGCTCTGCCATGGGGGCATCATGTCTGAAGTGTCCCATTCAGGTCCAACCCCTCCCTCACCCACAGCAGACGCAAGGAGGAGCAAGCTCTGAATTCTGCCTCCTCCATCATCTGACCCCCCGGATTCCCTCTGCAGCCGTCGACGTGGACAGAGCGACAGGCCTTGGGGAAAAGTGGGGCAGGAGGGGGTCAGGGCAGCTTGTCCGCTCCCTCTGCCTGTTCCATGTCCACGCCGCCACGATGCCTTGCTGCTCGCCCCACCCCTGCTCTTACTTGGGGGGTCTGACAGGGCCCTGCTGGTGGTGGACAGCTCTGCCACGGGGCCACAGATTGGCCCCTGTCCATCTTTGGCAGCAGAGTAGAAAAGACTGCATTTACCAGGTCAGTGTCCACACCTCCCAGGCTCCACCCGGCTGCTGGGCTACAGTTGGTTGGTCTGCACCAAACCACGCCACCCGCCAGGGGCCGTGGGTCCTGCGGGGCTAGACTGCTAAGGAAAGGGAGGGTGACTGGGACCAGTGCCCGGCACCCACCAGGCTCTCAGGGCACCACTTCCTTCTGCTCCTTCCCAGATAAGACCTTGTTTTTGTTTGACTCTCCCAGCTGGGGCAGGTGGGGAAGCAGTTTCAGGGACTCCAGCTGCCTTTCCCCCATGCAATGGCTGCTGCCTCCCAGGCCACTGACAGTTCGAGGGGCTGTGCCCACCCCCATTTCTCCCTACTCCAATTACACATTTTGGGAGTGGGAAATGCCTGGGGGGAAGGTCCCTGGACCAGGGCCCCCCAATTCCTTGGCCCCCCCTATTCCTGGGCCCCTGTGTGTCCCATGTGGGCTGGTGGCCAGGATGACGCTTCCTGTGTCAGGACCCTGGCCCGCCCCTGTGTCCAGTGTGGCCTGAGATGTCTGGATGCCCCCTTTCCTCAGGGCCCATGACCCAAGTGCACGGCCACAAGCTCCTTGGGCAGGACTGAGGCCTGTGAGGAGCCTGGAGCCTGGTGGGGCACGGTCCCTCCTCCTGGGGCCTCCAGCCTCGCTGAGTGGAGGGGCCGGGTGGAAGACGAGCTGACATCTGGTAGGCAGTCTTTTCTATCTATTGGTGAAAAATGTGAGGCCGGGCGCGGTGGCTCAAGCCTGTAATCCCAGCACTTTGGGAGGCCGAGGCGGGTGGATCACGAGGTCAAGAGATCGAGACCATCCTGGTCAACATGGTGAAACCCCGTCTCTACCAAA
>NW_016108244.1:175707-183122 GCF_001604975.1 Cebus imitator | reverse complement strand
TGTAAAGAGGTTTGTTCTGAGCCCAACGTGACTGACCATGGCGCACGGTTCAGCCTCCAGAGTTCCTGCAAACGTGTGCTGGGATACAGCTTGGTTTTGTACATTGCAGGGAGACATGAGGCATCAATCAAATGCATTTGAGAAACAGATTGATTTGGCCAGGCACGGTGCCTCACGCCTGTAATACCAGCACTTTGGGAGGCTGAGATGGCTGGATCAGGAGAGCGAGACCATCCTGGCCAACATGGCAAAACCCTGTCTCTATTAAAATACAAAAAATTAGCCGGGCGTGCTGGCCTGCACCTGTAATCGCAGCTACTCCGGAGGCTGAGGCAGGAGAATCGCTTGAACCTGGGCGGCAGAGGTTGCAGTGAGCTGAGATGGTGCCACCGCACTCCAGCCTGGGTGACAGAGCCAGACTCCAGCTCAAAAAAAAAAAAAAGATAAAGATTGTGGAGACCAAAGTTCTCTTGAAGTTTTACAATGACTGCCCTTAGAGACAATAGGTCACAAATGTTTTCTGTTCAGACGTTAGTTAATTAGTCTGTTCAGGACTGGGAGGGTCTGGAAGAAAAAGATGTAGCTACATTAACAGAGAGTCTTTACAGATGCAAATTTTCCCCCACAAAGAACTGCTTTGCAGGGCCATTTCAAAATATGGAAAAGAAACTTGTTCTGGGGATATTTTTATTTTCTTCCTTCTTTCATAATGTCACACCAGAGTCAGGCTGGGAAGTAAGTTAAATAGGTTAAATAAAACCCATCTGACAAGAATTTATGGTTTGTAGCGCATGATTCCCCAGACCCCTTTGATAGGACTTTGGGCAAGATAAAAAAAATCAGAGTTTAGTCCTCACAAGTAAGGTGTGCATTGCTTCTGCCAGGAAAGGCAGGGTGGTCATAGGTCATAGTGATTCCAGTGGGCCTTGGGAGGTCCCCAAGTGCCAGTAGGACCTGGGCCCCCACGGGCATTCAGGCTCTTGACACCACAAGAAGGAATTTCACCGGCAAGTCAGAAAATAGTGAAAGTAGGGAGATTTACTGAAAAGTGAAACGCATGCTGGACATGATGGCTCACACCTGTGATCCCAGCTCTTTGGGAGGCCAAGGTGGGTGGGTCACCTAAGGTCAGGAGTTCAAGACCAGCCTGGCCAACATGGTCAAACCCCATGTCTATTAAAAATACAAAAAAGATTAGCCAGGCATGGTGGCTCACGCCTGTAACCCCAGCTACCCAGGAGGTTGAGGCAGGAGATGGCTTGAACCCAGAAGGCAGAGGTTGCAGAGAGCAAAGATCACAGCATTGTACTCCGGCCTGGGAAACACGAACAAAACTCCGTCTCAAAAATGAAAAGAAAAGTGAAAACTACCCACTCAAGGAAGGACAGAGTGGGCAGAGACTCAAGAGAGTCACTGCAGGGGGTTGGAGGTTGGGTTTCCATCTTTATGGGTTTCTTTAACCAAAAGGGGGACTATTCATGAGGATGCCTGCAAGGTGAGAATTTGTCAAAACCGAGGCTGTTGGCCCCACAGGGTCGTGGGGTGTCCCTTATGCTGTGCTGAGGTGCAGGATCCAAGAAGTAAACAGGACACTGAAGAACTGGAGAAGGGCAGCTGGACTCGGGGGCCACGCCACCTGTGAGCGGAGACAGGCCAGGCCCCAAACGCCCTGAAGAGTCCATATTTATTAGGTACAAGTGTTATACTGGACCGAGCGTAGAAAGTTAGCACCAAGACAAAAGTATGCCAGATTGCAGGGTCATTTATTATGCCGGCGACCACGGAGGACTCACGTCTCTCCAACCTGTGGCGTCAAAAGGAGGGTGCCAAGACTTTTTAGACCCGAAAAACCACCTTGGGAGGGGAGGCGAGGCGCGGGGATGGGGATGAACAGGCTTCAGACATTCCGAGGGCCAGGGGATTCTGTAAATCACCTCCTGGGCGGAGACGAGGGCTCTGGATATTCCAAGGGCCAGGGGGCTTTTGTCATTCCGTTTGTCACTTTAAGTGGTTTACAGAAGTCAAGATAAACATTTGTTTACACATTATCCGGGAAAGGTGGAAATCACAGACCTTAGTGACTTATTACAAGTCACGGGAGCCAAGATGGCGTGGGTCAGGACTGCTTGCCTGTCACATTAGGGCCACAGAGAGCAGCTACTGATAAGCAAAGTTGAAGCAGCTTTACATAGTGGGCATTTTTCAGAGCAAGCTGGCAGCTTTATTTACAGAAGCCAAACACAGCTTTATCTCATAAAATGGCGTTGCTCAGGTTCTGGCTCTAGGTCAGCACAATATCACACAAGCAGGGGGCAGGGTCGTGCGTGAGGTCATCACCTGCAGGCTTGGTGATAGGGCATACGTAATCATGTGAGTCCCAAGCGAGGGGGCCGCCCCATGATGTCGCCTGGGCAGAGACATGGGCCGTGCACAGTAGAGGGTCGTGTACAGAAAAGGGGTCCACCCCATTAGGTCATCGAGGCAAGTGTTGGAAAAACATGTGCTTTGAACGAAGAGACCTTCCAAGCAGGCTTCGTGTGAGCAACGTGGCTGTTTCTTCACCTGGGTGCAGGTGGGCTAAGGCCGAAAAGGGCGTCAGCAAAGTGCAGTGGGATAAGAGTTGGTTTTAAGGGTTTGGGTAGTTTTTTGGGGGACCGGGGTCTTGCAGAGTAAGATCAGTTACAGTGGTGGGGGGTGGGGAAGGAGTATACATGACCACAGGTTCAGTTACAGTGACAGGGTGGGGTGAGAGGTATTTACATGATCACAAGAGCAGTTAAAATGGCAGCGTGGGGTGAGGGCCTTGTCCGGGGAAGCTCCACTGGGCAACCAGGGACAATGGCGAACGCAGGCGGCGGGTGACAGACATGGCCGAGGCAGGCGGGACTTCAGACTTTCAGGCTCCAGGTCTGCATGTGGAGACCTGACAGCAAGGAGGTGGGCTGTGTGCAGCAGGTGTCCCGCACAACACTTCTTACCTGGGGGCTGGAGACTTCAAAGGGTTTCTAATAGAAGGAAACTGTAAGCCAGTGCAGTGGGAGCTGACAGACGTGTGCTCTTCTCTAAGATATTTATGGGAGGATGATTTGAGCCAGCACAGAAGCGAGAAAAGACTGACAGGGTGCGCAGCTGCCGTGACTGGTCACACCAGAGGGGTTCTTCTCCCTCGGTTACTTCCAGGATCTCAGGCCTGAGGCCGACTTTCCACAGGAACTGGATGCAAGGTGCTACAGCTCCTTTATCAGGAGGAGAGGCTCTTGCTCCAAGCCTGCCATACGGCGTATGCCCTTTCAGGCAGGGACGCCACCGCCGGGGTCTCTGGTTCTCGTCCTGGTCTGGCTGTTTTCCCATGTGCTGCTTCTGTTCTGACTGCTCTAGGCATTCCTCCTACTACAGACTACTATGTGGTTCTATGGAAGGATCCTATAAATCAGCACTGAATGTGTCAGTGCAGCTCCGACTACAATACCTGTATGATTATATAGAAAAAGTATGGAACTAAGTGTGATTATATATACAAGCTAGAAATAGTAAGCAGTGAGTTATGCTTCAGGCACTAATTGTGCCTGGGGTCTGCATCATTCTTCGTCGGTGCCCCTGGGGGGTGTTACCCACAGAGGTGGCCCCCATTTTTACACCAAACGTGTGTTCCTGGAACGTCCTGGTGCTGCTGGGCGTGGGCTGAGTATGTGAATGAGCATAGGAGGTCCCAGGGAAGCACCGGCCAAATTCAGCTCCGGGCAGCTCTGGCCTGTCTTATCAGCTTGGCCCACACTCTGTTTTTCAAGGTCGGATAGGCCCCCCCTTCCTGCAGCAACTTAGCAGCTTCCTTTGTGGTCATGTGATGCTGCTGCTAAGACCCTTCTGCTCTCCAGCACCAGCTCCATATTGTTCTGTCTCATTTTGCAGATTTAAGGATTTTCTGATTGGCAATTAGCTGAAGGAGTTCAGCTTTGCCTCGAGTTGGTTAGTGGAAAGAAATTCTTGAGTTTAGACAACTGGGGCTGAGGAAGCCAAGGTTCCTGTTATGCAGATGAGGCCTCCAGGCAGCAGGCTGGAGGGAATCAGGATCAATATCTCTTTCCCACCTTTAAAAAGGACTCTTAGTTAAATCTCTGTGTTGGAAATAAAAGCTTGGAGCTGCAAAGGAATCCAGCACTCAAACACAGAAGTTTCAGCAAGGCAAATTCGCTTGTGCAGAAGGGGGCGGCTGGTGCCTGGCATGGCCATCAGAGCTCACCTAACAAAGGGGGAAGGGCTGTCCGTCCCGTGGGTCTCGCTTCTGTGTCTTCTCCCAGGCTGCTGGGGTTGGGCCCCACAAGCTAAGCTAATTTTGACTGGCTACTTTAAACAGAGGAGGGGTATGGGTTGCACTGGCGGGAAGGGCAGCCTGGCAGGGAAGAGCCATCGCAGCGGGAGGGGCGGCTTACGGAGCAGGAAAGTTAAAGAAAGTTGATCCGAAGAGCAAAGAACAAAGAGGTCAACAAGCCAAACCTCCGAAGAGGAATTTACTCTTTCTGACATTTGTTCCATTAGGAAAAGGCGGAGGAAGGGAAGGAGGTTCTCTGCAGAATGCACGTTCCCCTGGTAAGAGGCAGTTTTGCCAGGCCATTTCAAAATGTGTCAAAGAAACGCACTTTGAGGCTGGGCGTGGTGCCTCACACAGCACTTCGGGAGGATGAGGCAGGAGGATCACTCGAGCCCAGGAGGCGGAGACCAGCCTGGGCCACATAATGGGGCCCCATCTCAAAAATAAACATAAATAAATATATTTTGGGGGTAAATAATTTTTATTTCCTTCAGAGCCTGCTATCTGTTGTGAAGGGGAAATAAATCTTGGGACCCCCAAATCATGAAGCCAACAGGGCATGATGTCAGGCTGGGAACTGCTCAGGGCAAACTTCCCTGCCATTCCATTCCTTAAAAAGATAGCTACCAAGATGAAAAAGCCACACCCCTCCCTCACCACAGACAGAACTCAGCTACCCTTCGCTCACCGAGACAAATGCACATCTGATGGCCCCCTTTGGAAAGGCAATCAGAAATTGAGAAGTACCAATCCTCGGTGTCTTATCTACCTGTGACCTGGAAGCCCTTCCCCCTTTCAGTTGTCCGCCTTTCCAGACTGAACTAAGGTATGTCGTACAGATATTGATCTCCATGTCTCCCTAACATGTATAAAGCCCAGCTGTGCCCCCACCCCCTTGGGCACGCTGTCAGGACCCCCTGGGGCAGAGTCACTTGTGTGTCCTTAACCTTGGCAAAATAAACGATTAATCGACTGAGGCCTTTCTCAGATATTTGGGGTTTACACTGGCATGTGGCGCGATGCCACGGTCGGGTGGGAATGTGGTGGCAGAGAGTCTGCCTGGTCAGTTCTGTGAGCTCTATTTCAGCATTAGTGCTGGCCACTTGTGCCTCAACTCCAAAGGAAGGGGTCCAACCTCCCTTCCCTTCAAGGCTGTGAATTCAGTTTTTCAGGTTTCTCTGGGATTCCCTTGGCCAAGGGGGCCCATTCAGTCATTGGAGGAGGCTTACATTTTTATTTTTGATTTGCAATCTGCATCCCAGTCCAGTCAGAAGGTCTTCAGACCACAAAGGGGGGAAGTGTCCACATGGCAGAGCCAGACACAGATCCCAGGACACCCTGTGGGGGGACACGTGGCCCAGGATAGAATGCGTGTGGAGGCCTGGACATGGTTAAGTCCTTCAAGCTCACCCCAGCTGGCAGAAATAAGAGGACTTGGGGGCCCAGGCCTCATGACAGACTCCTGCAAGCGGGCATTTAGTAGGAGACACAAGTATTCTACTTTCAGAGCCAGAGCAGCAGCTCATGCCTGTCATCCCGGCACTTTGGGAAGCTGAGGTGGGTGGATCACCTGAGGTCAGGAGTTCAAGACCAGCCTGGCCAACATGCTGAAACCCCATCTCTACTAAAAATAGAAAAATTTGCCACGCATGGTGGCTCATGGCTGTGATCCCAGCTCTCCAGGAGGCTGTGGCAGGAGAATCGCTTGAACTCGGGAGGCAGAGCCTGCAGGAAGCCGAGACTGCAGCACTGCACACTCCAGCCCGGGCGACAGAGTGAGACTCCCTCTCAGAAACAAACAAAACAAATTTACTTTCAGGACACGATTGAGTCAGAATAGGGTTTGGAGGCGGAAACCTAAGGATGCTGTGCATGGTCTTCCTAGAATTTGGAAGTCCTGCTCCCCGGGTTTGCAGGCAGGAACTTAAGGGCATTTCACACGGTCTCCTAGAATTAGGAAGTCCTACTCCGTTTGCAGATTCCCACTTCTGCGTGGAAGACGGGAAATTCAAAGTACCTCTGATTGGCTTTTTGCGACCAATCAGATGTTTACCTAGGAGTGCACCCTTAGAGCATAATTTAAGCTTCCGACTGGAGGACAAGTCTTGTTTGCATAGAAGTGCAGGTTATTGGGTGCTTCCTGCAATCGCTCAGACCAGTGGCCGCCCACCACTTGACTTACACGGGGTGAACACGAGGGGCCACTGGGAAACTTCTCGCGGGTATCTGGATCCGAGGAGATTCTGTATCGGGCCCTGGAGCAGCTGCTAGGCCCACTTCCACCATCTGCAGCGAGATTAAAAAGAAAATCTCTGCTTTGGTTGCTTCATTCTTTCTTTGCTTTCTGCATTTCGTCCAAGGCTTGAATCAAAACACCAAGAGCCTGGACACCCTCTACCCATAACACAATCCCTGGGAAACGCCCCGTAGCAAAGGTGTCCAATGCGCAGATGTACTGAGTGGAGGGCGGACACAGCCGCTGTTAAAACTAAACCTCGTAAATCTTACAAACGATCAATCACACTTATCCTATAAAGTCAAAGTCATCATCCCTCAAACACATCACTCTGCGATTACACAGCGGCACGCTGCTGTCTTATAAGCTCTGAAGTTACTGATGTGGAGCTGACCTCCCGCCAAGGTGAGGCTGAGCAGCCGTCCACCTCTGGAAACTCCGCTGAAGGCGGAGTCCTTCCCAGGGATGTCCTCTGGGGAGTCTGGCCAGGATGGGCACACAGCGCAGCAAGAATTAAACGGGCCCCTTTCCACATAGGCTGCACAGCACATTGCTGCCCGTCACCTCTCCTGCCAGCCCTGCACACACTGCCCCTCCGACAAATCTGCCTGTAAGCATCAGCTCCTTTTGCCACAACAGCCCTCTGCCAAGGAGGGTCCAGGAAGAAACGTGGAAGCCACTCGAGGCATTTTCACGGGGAGGACGTAACCTCAGGAACTGCCCAGAGCAACACCGGCTAGTGGGAAAAACCAGGAGGCAACGACAGGATGCAGCTGGCACCCACGCGAGGACCCGGGGGAGGCAGAGGTGACCAGAACCTGCACCCGGCACCCACGCGAGGACCCGGGGGAGGCAGAGGTGACCAGAACC
>NW_016108244.1:173590-174995 GCF_001604975.1 Cebus imitator | reverse complement strand
CGAGGACCCGGGGGAGGCAGAGGTGACCAGAACCTGCACCCGGCACCCCTGTAAGGACCTGGGAGAGGCAGAGGTGACCAGAACCTGGAAATCTGGAGGGCGCCCCAGGGACCAGACACCCAGAGCTCTAGGTGGTGCGGGTCCTGCTGGGCCTCCCCTGGGTGCTGGGAGCCTGCACCCGGCGCGGTCTCTAAGCTAAAGGGCCATGACTTCTCACTGCACCGTCCAGGCCTCTGTCACTGGTATCCCAAAGCCCTTCTTCCGTCAGTGCTCCCCAGAGTCCCCATTCCTGGGCCTGGAGGGCTCCTCTGAGCAAGCCCACATTGGCCACCAGGCCTCTGACCTGTGCCAGGAGATATGGGGACCTTGAGCCCCAAACCCACACGGAGCAGGACTGCTGCCCAGGAAAGGACAAGGGGTTTCAGCAGATGACGCCTGCGACAAGCGAGGTGGGTGCAAACGGTGACCGCGCCGTGGATGGCATGGTGACCCCATGAACTGCACGTGCACCTCTGGAGGGCCCCCTGGAATCAGAAAACCTGAAATGGCTGTAAGGTCCTGGGGACAGGAAGAAATGGTCCACGGCGGCGGCGCCTGCTTAGCTCTGAGACATTCTCTACAGTTTCTCATTCCAGCCTCAATCCGCAAGGCGCTAGGACTTTGTAAATGACTTTGGCCAGCCTCCTGACACCACACCCTACGACCCCCTCCCAGCTTGCAAAAAACTGCCCAAAACTTAACTTTTGTAACTTCCCACTGCCTTCCCCACCAACTTCTATCCCAGCGCCCTCTGTTGACACCATTTTCAGCCTCAGCGCCGCTGCACCCCGGTCAACAAACAGCCATGTGGCCCACACAAAGCCTGTTTGGGGGTCTCCTCATTCAGAGTGCGTATGTTAACATGAGGGCTTCGGAGAATTGTTCTGGGGCCCGTGGGAATCAGATAAGGCTTGTGGTGGCTAGCGCTCTAGAGAGGACGCCCCACTTAGCTGTCAGCCCCTCCCTCTCTGCCCTAAAGTAATTTGATCCTCAGGAATTTGTTCCACCCTCATCTGGTCCCAGCCAAGTCCCAATTTGACGAAGGCCAGGAAAAGGAAGTGGCCGAGAAATCGAAACTAATGGGGAAGGGGAGGGCCCACCGAGAAGCATCCCAGGAGCCCCAACACGGCCGTTCTTCCCCAGACACCATGAACCACACTGTCCAAACCTTCTTCACTCCCGCCAGCACCGACCGTCCCCCGAACTATGAGATGCTGAAGGAGGAACATGAGGTGGATGTGCTGGGGGCGCCCCACAACCCTGCGCCCCCGACATCCACCGTGATCCACATCCGAAGCGAGACCTCCGTGCCGGACCACGTCGTCTGGTCCCTGTTCAACACCCTCTTCATGAACTCCTGCTGCCT
>NW_016108244.1:160538-172875 GCF_001604975.1 Cebus imitator | reverse complement strand
GACCTGACCGGGGCCCAGGCCTACGCCTCCACCGCCAAGTGCCTGAACATCTGGGCCCTGATTTTGGGCATCATCATGACCATTCTGCTGATCATCATCCCAATACTGATTCTGCAAGCCTATCAGTAGATCCAGAGGAATCACCCGGGCCAGGGGCTCCCCTCACCTGCCTCCCATGTACCCCAGCTTCCATTCCTCGCCCTGTCCCCGGCCCATCCCGTGTCAGCCCTTTACCCTCACACTTTTCTACAGTCCAGCTCAATAAAGTGCACGTGCTCCTGTGCGGCTGCGACCTCACTTGGGGAGGCTCCGGGGGAGGGTCCGAGCCTGGTTGCCGGAGGAGCAGGTGCTCAGGCCCCCGGCCTCCCGCTGTGGGCAGCCGCTGGGTCCAGGGCCCTGGGCGGGGTTCCTGTGTCCTGGAGAGTCTCAGCTCTGACTCAAGGTGAGCTCTTTTCTGAACTGCGGTGCTGAGTCCTGGACACCCTGGGCCCAAGGCCACACTCCGGGCCTGTCAGTGACCCAGGCTGTGGTCTCAAAAGAGGGAAGGGCCTAAGCCCCCAGCAGGGGCAGGGAGGAGGGGCGAGGTGGCTCCGGCTCCCCAGCTGCTCCAGGCCCTGCTCTGTGCCGCGGGGACCTGGCTGAGCTCCTCAGGTGGGGGGCACCGAGCTTCGTGCCTCTGAGCTGTCTGAGCCGCGGGTCCTGCAGACCTGTGGAGGGACGGGGCTTTGTGCGGAGGGCAGCAGGGAGGGGCCCGGGCCTGGTCGCCCCTCCTGGTGGCCCAGGTGCCTCCTGCAGCCGAGCGGACCTGGTCCCTGCTCCCCCGCGGTGGGGACAGCGCCTGAGGAGTGCAGCCGCCCCCATGGGAGGGAACTCCGCCCGGGCCCGAACTCCTGCAAGGCGCCCCCCCCCGGGGGACCCGGTTCCCGCTCCCGCCCCCGGCTCGGTCTCGGGGTGGCATCTGGGGCGCCCCACGGGCAGCCGCTGTGGGAGTTGGGGTGCCATGCGCGCCGCGCCCCGCCGTCCGTCCCGGCCCCGGGTCTGATCGAGTCCCCCTCCCGCCCTCCCGCGCCCGCGCCCCGCTCCCAGCCCCGGAGCCGCGCGGTGACCTCAGGGCCCGGCCGCCGTGGGCGACGGACGCGTAGGGGGACCCCGCTCCCCTGGGGTCCCCTGGGAAGCGCTCCCGGCCGGAGGTGCGCACCCGCCGCGGGAGGCAGAAGCGGGAGCTCAGCGGCGCCCCTGGCGGCGGCCGGCGCAGGTGCAGGTGCGGCCCAGAAACGGGCGCGGGGGCGGGACGCGAACCCGGAGACTCGGGCGCCCGGCGGGGACCCGGCCGCTCTCCCCCCGCCCCCCGGGCCCTTCCGTCCCCCGCCGCTCCCGCCGCCCCTTCCCCTGGGAACCCCGGCTTCCGCGTCTCCTGGGCCCCTCGCTGGGCGGCGGGTCCCGCCCGGGTCCAGGGAGAGTCTCAGGCTGGCAGCCCCCCGAGGGCTCGCGGCAGGAACGGCCGGGACCCCACGCGCCGCGGTCCGGGCTGGGAGCGCACCAGCCACACTCAGGGCGGTTCGTCCGCGGACTCGCCTCCTTTGGGAGAGGCGCCCTGATGGCCCAGAGGAGAAGGATCAGGTGCGAGCAGTTCCCTCCACGGCCTTGCCAGCGGAGTCCCGCAGACGCCCAGAAAGACGCTGCCCCGCAGGGACGGGAGGAGGCGGACAGGCTGCCCCCGCTGCCATCTGCCCAGGGGCCGGGCAGAGCAGGACTGCGGGGAACGCTCCCGTGTGAAGCCCCCCAGTGTTGGGCCTCACTGTGCGGGAGCTTGATCCCGGACATAGTTTCCTGCTGGAGGCAGTCGAGCTATGGGGAGGTAGGAACGGAGAGAATAAGAATAACGTCAGCCTCTATTTCTGACTACAGTGACCCTGGGTAATGGATGTGTGTGCTCTTTCGGTTCCTGCTGAGGAGTGGGTTTTATGACTCTCTTTACCAAGTTAAGTATAGCCTTTTGAGGACCAGATGATATTCCTATACTCAGATAAAGATTTATGGCTTAGCCTGTGACATTTCTAGGTTGTTATCCTTGTGACCACATGTTCTGTTAACAATGATAAAGTACATCACCTGCTTACCTTTTATGACCCGCGATTCTGTACGCCCTCTGCTGACATTTGCTTTTTGCAACTTTCTGTGCTTTTTGCAACTTTCTGTTCCCCTTATCATATAGCTTACGTAATGTGCACTGACGTCAATCCTTATAATCTAAAGGTATCTATTGGAACCCTGGACACAAATAAACTTGCTGCATAGGCATTGCCTATTCAGTCCTCCAGACCCCAGCTTTCTGTCTCTCTTTATTTCTTCGCACCCCCTCTTCCAGGCTGGGACCCTGTCGCTGGCCGAGACTTCCCAGCGGGCTCCCCGTTGCCCACACAGGACACCGATGACATCTCCATCACCACTCGGGACCTGGGCCCTCCAGACATCAGCCCCGGCCCTCCACTCAGCGACGCTGGAGGCCCCAGGAGGAGGGACCGTGCCCCACCAGGCTCCCAGCTCCTCACAGGCCTCAGTCCTGCCCTAGGAGCTTGTGTCTGCACGCTTGGGTCATGGGCCCTGAGGAAAGGGGGATCCAGACATCTCAGCCCACGCTGGCCACAGGGCCAGGCCAGGGTCCTGACACAGGAAGCGTCATCCTGGCCACCGGCCCACATGGGACACACGGGGGCCCAGGAATCGGGGGACCCTGGTCCAGGAACCGTCCCCCCAGGCATTTCCCACTCCCAAAATGTGTAGTTGGAATAGAGGAAGGAGAGCTGCAGACCCCAGGCACAATTAGTGCCTGAAGAATATCTTATAGTGTTATTACTCAGCTATTTCCTTTACGTAATCCTTTATATAAAATTATGTGTTAGTGCCTGAATTATAACCTACTGTTTACATATACCTAGCTTACATGATCATACTTAGTACTCATATCTAGCATACTTAGTTCCATAGTTTTTCTATATAATCATACAGGTACTGTAGTCGGAGCTGCACTGACACATTCAGTGCTGATTTACAGAATCCTGCCATAGAACCACATAGTAGTCTGTAGTAGGAGGAATGCCTAGAGCAGTCAGAACAGAAGCAGCACATGGGAAAACAGCCAGACCAGGACGAGAACCAGAGACCCCGGCGGTGGCGTCCCTGCCTGAAAGGGCATACGCCGTATGGCAGGCTTGGAGCAAGAGCCTCTCCTCCTGATAAAGGAGCTGTAGCACCTTGCATCCAGTTCCTGTGGAAAGTTGGCCTCAGGCCTGAGATCCTGGAAGTAACCGAGGGAGAAGAACCCCTCTGGTGTGACCAGTCACGGCGGCTGTGCACCCTGTCAGTCTTTTCTCGCTTCTGTGCTGGCTCAAATCATCCTCCCATAAATATCTTAGAGAAGAGCACACGTCTGTCAGCTCCCACTGCACTGGCTTACAGATTCCTTCTATTAGAAACCCTTTGAAGTCTCCAGCCCCCAGGTAAGAAGTGGTGTGCGGGACACCTGTTGCACACAGCCCACCTCCTTGCCTCAGTGACATAGTGGGGGTGGATCCCTTTTCTGTACACGACCCTCTACTACTGCACACGGCCCACCTCTCTGCCCAGGTGACATAATGGGGCGGCGCCCTCACTTGTGACTCACATGATTACGTATGCCCTATCACTAAGCCTCTAGATGATGACCTCACTCATGACCCTTCCCCTTGCTTGTGCCAAATAAATACAGATGCTCCTGGATGTTCGGGGCCTCGCCTGTCTCTGCTCATAAGTGGTGTGACCCCCGAGTCCAGATGTTCTTCACCAGACCTTCTGTGTCCTGTCTCTTTACTTCTCAGTCCCTGCACCTCAGCACAGGATAGGGGACACCCCACGACCCAGTGGGGCTGAGGCCCTACAGCAGTCTTATGCATACCATAGAGGCAGGTTCCCACCTACCTTCAGAAAGGGAGGCCTCCTTACCAGCAGCTGGACTCGTGGACATGTGGCTCTGGGGAGCTGGTTGTCACTGAGGTCACTCAGGGTCATGCATCCTCGAGGTCACATCCTGCTTCAGTGAATGCTCAACACGAGTGGAGGGGCCCAGACCTCCCGCCTGCCCTGGACGTGTGCTGGGGCCATCCCAGCTGCACCAGCTGTGAAGCAGCTTGGCTTCACCTCTCGATTCCTTCTCTCCTCTCTGCAGAGCCCCCGATAACGTTCTACACACAAATCTCCTCTTGGGGCTGTGGACAGGAGCCTCCTCACAGGCCCTGTGGGTCATTCCACAGCCTGGTTATTCCAGTTTCCCTTTGCGAAAGGAAAATAAATCTCGGGATTCCAAAATCACTAAGCCAAGAAACAAAGTCAAGCTGGGGGCTTCGACGTCAAGCAAAACTGCCTCGCATTTTATTTCTGAATAAGAGAGCTACAGAGATTAAACAGCTGCACACCTCCCTCACAATTTGCTCACCAAGAATTTCCTTGTGGGTCTCAAGATGTTACCTTAAAGCGGTTCTGGTGAACTTGCCCCTGGCACCGTAAACTGACAACTTACCTTCACAGGTGCGAGACAGAAAGTCATCCCTCGGCTCACCTGAGACTAATGCAGATTGCTCCCTCTGCCCTATTGTTTATGTAAAAATGCAGTTTCACTGAGCCAGGCCAAATTGTGCTTTCAGTGAAAAGCTGAACCAGGACTCAAAAAAATGCAACCTTTTGTCTCTGATTTACCTATAACCTGGGAGCTGTCCCTTGCCGAGTTCTGAACAGAACCAACGTACATCTCACAGACATTGACGGATGTCTCGTGTCTCCCTAAAATGTATAAAAGCAGGCTGTGGCCTGAACGCCTTGAGCACATACCACAACCTCCTGAGGGCATGTCCTGAAACTTGGCAAAATAAATCAGCTTTCTAAGTTGACTGAGGCCTGCCTCGGATATTTTAAGTTCACACCTGGAGCACTGCAGTGTTGTGGGCAGAGGAGGGACACACCTGTCTTCTGTTTTAATGTCATCACTGTCTGCAGCAGTGAGAACAGGCTCTCGAGGGGCTTGTGAAAGGAACGTAAATCTTGAGGTGCTGCAATCGCTAAAGGAAAGGGTCTAGCAGGGGATTGCTTAGGGCCATCAGCCCTCTGCCCACTGAGGCGAAAGCATATCCAATTGCCTCCTTTAAAGAAGCTAATTAGAAACTCAAAAGAATGAAACCATTTGTCTCTGATCCGCCTCGGACCCCCTTCCGCTCTCCCCCACCTGCTTTGCACGGTCTCGCCTTTCCAGGCTGAACCACCTTGTTTGTCTTACGTATGTTGATTGATTCTCCTGTGTCCCTAGAATGTGTAAAACCAAACTGTGCTCTGACCACCTGGGCACGTTTGGTCCGGAGCTCCTGAGGGTGTCACGGGCACGTCCTCAACCATGGCAAAATAAACTTCCTACATCAGCTGAGGTTTGTCTCAGATGTTTGGGGTCCACAGGCTCAACAGCAGGAAGGAACCCCCCACCCAACCATCCCCTGCAGGTGGCCAGTGTGGGTCCTGGAGGAGGGCAGGGCAGCTTGGTCACGGGCCCTTGGGAGTGTGGCCGGCGGGGAGACTGGGAAGCTGAGCCTTCTGGCAGGTGGGTGCAGGAGCACCACGGCTGGGGATTGTCGGGGAGTGGGTGGGGGTCCAGTGAGCCTTCTGCACAGAGCAGGCACTGTTGTGTGAGTCCAGAGCTGGGGACCCACACCAGTGTTTCTAAGGGAAGTCCGGGCTACAGACATGAATGAGAGTCATCAGCGTCCAGAGGCATCTACAGCTGCAGAGACAAGACCGGGGTGGACCTTGAGCCTAACAGGACCCCTCACCACGGACATCTCCACCCCTCCCCCCGCCGTGAGGCTCTCTCCTTCTCAGGTGCTCTGTGACAGCTGCCCTCCCTCCCTGTCCCCTTGCAGGGACGCCTGTGCTCCTGGGGCCTGGAGCTCGTGCTCTGAGAGTGTCAGGGACAGACTGGAGTTCAGAGTCCTGGGAATACACGGGCTGTGGTTTCGGCAGCTCTGGTTCTGAGGAGGGGGCTCCTGAATATCCCTGAATTGTGAGGCCCATGGCCCTGAGGCGGCACCTCCAACTCCTCTCGGCCTGGGGGGGGCTCTGGCCAATGGTCTACCCACCACCCACTGCCCACTTGGCCAGCAGCCTCTGATGGGGGTGGGGGGTCTCTGCCACTGCCCGGCAGCAGCCTTCCAAGGGGGGCTCCCTGATGGGATGTCCATCAGGAGAGGCCCTGCTGGGTGGTCTGAGGCAGCCTCAAATGGGTGCTCCCTGGTGTGGGGGCTGGGGGGCGGGCCACACACTCGGCCTGCAGGCTATAATTTGTGTTAAATATAACGCTGAGGGGCTGGGCTGGGAGCGGCACCCGGGTTATAAGCGAGAGGGTGCCCACCCTCCCAGCTCCAGTCTGAGTGTGGAAGAGACGGCGCTGGAACCCATGGACACGGCGTATCCCCGAGAGGACCCCCGGGCCCCCACGCCCAGCAAGGCCGGCGCCCACACAGCGCTGACACTGGGGGCCCCACAGCCCCCACCCCGGGACCACCTGATCTGGTCGGTGTTCAGCACCCTCTACCTGAACCTGTGCTGCCTCGGCTTCCTGGCGCTGGCTAACTCCATCAAGGTGGGTGGGGGGGGAGGGAGCAGGGGGCAGGGCGTGGGGAGCTTCTCAGGGGTCCTTGCCCTACTGGGGGCCGCAGGGGGCTCTGCTTGCCAGTGAGGGTCTCTGTGGGCACCGCTTGTGAAGGTGACTCCATCAGCATGGCCCGGAAAGAGCCCCTCACAGAGGCAAGGCCACCAGGCTTCTCCATTAAACACGGGCGCCTCTTCTTAAGGCGGTCTGGCCCACCCAAGAGCACAGAGGCCACTAGGAGGCTCCCAGAGAGGTGTCTGTCATCAGGGGGGCTCACATGCTGTGGGCCTCTTGAACAGTGCTCCCTTTGACTTTAGCTCCTGAGTGGCAGGGTGCGGGGTGTCTCAGCACCCTGGGGGACCCTCACCCATAGAGCTCTTACAGACTCACACTGGCCTTGGATGGCCCCTGGGTCCATAGCTGGGGCCCCAGGGAGTGCCTCCTCAGGCCACACCTCTCCATCCAGATTTTGGGGCCTTCTAGGTGCCCGGGGTGGGGGTGGGAAGGGCCCCCAGGCCCTGAGGACATGTAGACATCTGGGCCTGTGGCCACCCTGCAGGCCCGGGATCAGAAGGTGGCCGGGGACCTGGAAGCCGCCCGGCGTTTCGGCTCCAAAGCCAAGTGCTACAACATCCTGGCCGCGATGTGGACGCTGGTGCCGCCGCTGCTGCTCCTGGGGCTGGTGGTGACCGGCGCCCTGCACCTGGCCCGGCTGGCCAAGGGCTCCGCCACCTTCTTCAGCACCAAGTTTGAGGATGGGGACTACGACTGACGGGCCGGGTCCTGACGGGGGGCCCCAGCCCCAGGACACTGACCCCACGGTGCTCCCCTGAGCCTGGCCCTTCTGTGGGGCCTCCATCCCTGCCCCATCCTAACCCTGGGCCCTCCAGCCCCAACACGGGTACCTCACGCTGACCCAGCCAGACCCCAGGGGCCTCACCCTAACCTGAAGGCCCAGGCCCTAGCTCTGCCCCCCGCCCCCCTCCTCACATTCCAGGCTCCTTGGTTTCAGAATTAAAAGTGCCTGGTTCCAGAAAGCGCCTCCTGGGTCTCCTTCCTGCCCAGCATAGGGGAAGGAGCTGCCCTAGGGACCACCGAAGCCAAATGCCACGGGGCCGACTGAGTCAACGGCAGGAGGTCCCCCGGCAGCTGTGCAGCTCCGCTGTTCCGCTGGCCACGTCCTGTCTGGCGCCCTCTCCGTCGCTGGGCAGCCTGTGGCTTCTGGGGTGGAGGCCCAGAGTATTTTCAGCTGCAGTTTGGGACCCAGGCCTTTGATCTCTGCTGCTCCGTGGTTTAGCGGCCTGTGCTCCAGAACATCCCGGGTGTGCCCCAACTCCACGTGGGCCCCAAGTCTGCGTGGGGTCCTCTGCTGTGTGCCTCCTTCCTCCTGGGTCATTCGCCCGTCCCCATGACCCTGGCTCCCCCTTAATTCTGAGAAATCCCAGTCCCACGGTGGTTTCCCTTCCTCTTAGGCCAGTGGGGGTGTCTGGGAAGGCAGGGTGGGGAGCATCCCACGGGTGGGGCTGGGCACACACACATCATACACATGGCGCAGGGTCACAGCCCCCCCTCCATAGCTGTATCCAGAGAGACAGAAAACGGGCATGTGTGCGGTTTGCTGAGTCCCCTGGTGCTGGTGGGCGTTTTTCATATTGTTTTACTCGAGTTGCGCACCAAAGCCTCCCCCAGGACGGGCGACGGGAGGGTGCTGGGGACACGCACACCCTGACGCCTTGTAGAGGCTGCCCCTGCCAGGACGTGGGGGTTAACCGCAGGGGCTGCAACCGCACAGTGGCCCAGGGTTCTGAGCCCCCCACCCAGGGGCCTTTCCCTCCCCAGGGATCCCCCTTGCCTGCCCGCTGTCCCTCGGCTGGGGTGGGAATCTTTATCTAGTTGGTGTACTTGGAGCCCTGGGCTGCACCCCCTAACTGTGTATGCCTGCAGCCAACAGCAGGCACAGCCAGGACTTCGTGGCAGGCCCAGCCAGCCCTGGAGGCAGGTGTGCGGAGGCTACGCTGGGCACTGGAGACAGACAGGGCCAGTCCCACATGGACCAAGGACAAGGGCAGCGTGCCCACCTGCGCCTGGCTTGGGAGAGTGTGCCAGCCCCAAGCCCCAGGACTGGCCAGAGAAGGGACCAAACTGTGTTGGGTGCAGAGGCTGGGGGGGAGTCAGCCCACGTGTGGCTGGACACGTGTCCCCAGGGACAAGACGGTCTGCTAGTCCCAGGCTTATGGAGGGGCAGGGACCATCTGGCCCATGCCCAGGTGCTGAGGCCAGTGGCTGGGTAAGCCACCTTGGGGGAAGGGTCACCAGCACCTCCCTGCCTCAGGCTCCTGGACCCTGGCCAGCTACGCCGGCACACATGCACTGACCATCACAACCCCCAAAAGGGTCCCCTCAGGGGGTGCAGAGCTGACCACACCTGCGTGTGGCATGCACATGCAGCAGGCTTCAGGCCACATACCTCCTGCCACCCTGGCCTGACACCTGTGCCCACAGCACCCTGGCAGGGAGGAGGGGCCCATGCTTCCCTCGGGGACCTGCTTCTGCCTCTCACTGCCCAGTGACAGCGCTGGATGGGACGCAGCTCTGCAGCAGAGGGAGCCTGTAGGGGCTGCATTCCCCGAGGCTCCCGCCAGGCACTGGCCCGCACACTGGCCCACAGCCCCTCTCCACCGCGGCCATGAGCCCAGCACGTAAGCTGCGTGGTCACGGCAGGTGTAAGACACGTGGTGTCCACAGGTCTCGGCCATCTCACTCCACAGTTTCTGTCGGGGGAGCCGAGAAAACTGGGAGGCCTCTGAGTGCCATCCCAGCTGCGTGAGTCCCCAGCACACTCACTCCCACACGCTGCTCCTGGCAGCCGCGGAGCGTGGCAGAGACAAGGAGACAGGCCCTGGGAGACACGGGCATCCTGATCCCCAGAGCCGCACAGGTGTCCTTGCCTGCCTGCCTCCCTCCCTCCCTGGGGTCTCCATCGAAGCTTGCTTCTGGAAAGGGTGCAGCCGCAAGGCCAGCGCAGGGGAGGTGCAGATTCGGGGGGACCCAGGCTGCCTGACCCAAGTGAAATGGGAAGCGGGACCCAGGGCACGGTCCTTACTTCAGAAGGAAGGAAGCACAGTGGCTCCTTAGAGGAGTAGTGCTCTTCCCGGCACCAAAGCTTTAATCCCTCAGGCTGACGTGCTGCAGGGGTCCTGGCCCTCATCAGCGCTGCAGCATCTTGTTCTTGGGAAACTGCTGACGCCCCAACCCTGGGGCTGAGGCTTGGCAGGGCCTCAAACCCACGCGCATCGGGCTCCAGTCCCTCTGGCTGGTCAGTGGAGGGCGCTGGGGTCTCACCCTCAGGTCCCTCTGTCCCATTCTCTGGTGACTTCCCACTTCCCACTGCTCTCCCCACAAGTTGCATGGTTGAGGAAAGAGCCGCCACGCCCCACACTGGGAGAGGCCACCCAACCGGATCAAGGCGCCCAGAGTCGAGAGGAGCCTGGGATTGAGATTAAACCCCCAACATGCCAGACTCTCAACTGCGTGACGTGAAAAGTTCCTTTTTGGCAAAGCTGCGCCTGAGAGTCCTGGAGAATTCTGAAGGTGGCCGAGCCCCTTCCTTCCCACCCCTTATCCCTGCCATCCACGCTCAGCTCTGCACCTGCCTCTGCCCTCTCAGCAGAGAGCTGCAGGTCACGGTGACCAAGGTACTCAGGGAGAAGGGGACGAGAGGCCAGAGGTGACGCAGGCCCAGACCCGGCCTTCAGGAGCTTGGGGCGGTGCCCCAGGATGGTGGGTGACGGCATCCGTCCACAGGCAGGCAGGCGTGGCGTGGGGATGCCATGGGGAAGCCCACGGGTGTCCAGGCTGGGGAGGGGTTCAGGCTAGAGTTGAAAAGTCTTGAACTTCAGGCCGAGCAGCGTGGACTCTCCCTGAGCGCCTGGCTGGCAGGCTAGGAGTGTGTCCAGGAGGGGTGGGTGCGGGAGTGGCCACAGGGAAGGCCCAGGAGACATTTCTAAAGCTGACACTCCTGATTATTCAAGGGCAGGTTCCAGGGTGAGTGACTCAGTGGGGCAGGAGGGACCAAGGGTGACCCAGAGGGGCCCTTCGGGCTCTGGAGCAGGTATCTAACATCTTCGAGAAGTCCTGCCAGGAAACTTGGAGCTGGAGCTTCCAGGCAGCTTCGGGGGTGACCTTCGTATCCGGCCAGCCGAGCGGGGAAAGGAGGCCTTGTGTCCTGCAGGGAGAGGGGGACAGCCTGGGGGTGAGGAGACAGCCTGGTGGACAGCCTATGGCCACAGGCGCCTGGGCTCTTGGGGGCTGGCATGGTCTTCTACCTGGCGGCAGGGTGAGTCGGGCCTGGGACGGCCACAGCTCAGCCTCCAGAGGGGGGGCCCAGGGCCCCGCTCGGGCCGTGACCTCCACAGTCACGGAGTCCTCGGAGAAAGAGAAGTTTAGCTTGTTCCCCTGGTAGAAGATGCCGGAGACGCTCACTCTGGAGATGCCCGATGGGCACACAGGGTCGAAGGTCACACCCGACCGGGTGAGCCTGGGGAAGGAGAGGTCTGTGAGGCGGCAGGTGGGGTACGGGCTGCCCTCTGCCGGCCTCTGCACTTGCCTGAACCCCGTGCACCCGAAGAGCACTGCCTGCAGGAAGCCTCCCATGCCCGTCAGGAAGTTCACAGCGCCTGACCCATCCGAGTTCTCCGTCCACACCTGCAGGGGCAAAGGCAGCTGACACCTGGACCCCCAGGACACCGTCCTCTCTGGGCTGCAGTCGGAGGTCAGGCTGGACGCTCCAGGGCTGCACCCTGCTGTGCCCACTCTGGGGCCCGGCTCCAGTCCTACCGTGAGGGGCCCAGTGGGAGGGAGGTGTGGCCAGGCTGACCTTGAAGGGCTCAGCCACGTTGGCAAAGCTCCTGTCCAGGAGGCCCCGGGCCCGCGCCGTGTCCTTCAGCTCCATCCAGCCCACAGCAAACATGCTCTGGGGTCAGAGGTAAGAGGACGCGCAGGGGTGAGGCCGACTTTGAGGGCAGAGACTGAGGCCACTGGGGCAGGAGCTCCCTACCCCCAGGCTGCTCACCCAGGTCATGGCGGGGCCCTGGGGGGATGTCACAGCCTCGTAAATCTCCAGGTTTTTCCTTCGAACCTCAGGAATCAGGGAGAAGGGGACAGGATATCCCAGGAGCACCACATCTGCCTGCTTCACCGTCTCTCCTGCGGGGAGGTGCTGCTGATGGCGGGCAGGTGCGGGTTTGGGGGTGGCAGGCATTCCAGGACACACTCGAGGTCTCCACGGCAGGGGCAAAGGAGGCCTTGGAGGGGTCCACCCACACTCACCAGGCTCATATCCATCGAACTCCGGGTGGAAGTTCTGCTCCACATCAAAGGGTACCTTGATATTGTCAGCCACGGCCAGCCACTGGTGAGGGACAGGCAGTCCCAGGTCCTGGGCCAGGGCAGCAGCAAAGCGCAGGCTGGGGGCGGGGGTGGGTGAGGGAGGCTGCGACCCTGGGCTTCCAGATGCTGCCTGCCGAGGGGGGCACTGGGGCAGGTCTCCAGCTGGGGCAGGGGTGGGTGAGGGAGACTGCGACCCTGGGCTTCCAGATGCTGCCCGCGGAGGGGGCACTGGGGCAGGTCTCCAGCTGAGGCAGGGGTGGGTGAGGGAGGCTGCGACCCTGG